>NC_069499.1:1176019147-1176251647 GCF_027579735.1 Bombina bombina | reverse complement strand
ATGAAAATAAAGAAAATTAAAATTTGTTTACATATCATTAAAGAAAGAAAAAAAAAAAAAAGGACTTAATTTCCCTTTAATTTAATTCTAAAAATCAATGCTGTTGGAGAATCCAAGTGCTTTGTTTGCTTGTTATACTTATAGTAATGTTAAATATGCTTATTGGAGTTATAAAGTAGCTGACTAACATTAGATAGTGATGTTAATCTAGCCCTAGAAAAGTTAAAGGGACAGTTTACTCAAAAACTTTCTACCCTTTAATTTGCTCTCAATGATCCACTTCACCTGCTGGAGTGTATTAAATTGTTTACAAGTATTCCCATTACCCTTGTATTGGCATTTGAAATTGTTTATTTAGCCTGTGGTATCCCCACCCATCCTGATTTTTTTGGCCTCAAGGCCAAGTTGTGTTAATACAGCCAGTAGAAGAAATTACACTCCCTGTGGGTTATAGAAGAGATAAGGTAATAAAATGTTAATTTTCCATTGTTCTCTCCATGAATTGGTGATTGGTTTATGGACAGATATAAGATAAAGAAGCAGGTATATGTACACCATGTGATAAAGTAATGAGATCTGATTATACCTACAAGCTCAACCCATTTTATTAGGTTGTGGCTTCAAAACACAAAACCAGCTAATTCATATACACAAATAAACCTTAAAAAAGCAAATCTCAAACATTTTATACTCTGCAGCTGGTAAAAAAAAAAGTAATTGGAAACACATTAAGGGAAAAAACATTTTTATAGTATACTGTCCCTTTAATGCTGTATCTTGGTAAATCAATACAGATTCACTACAATTCTACAGATTCTTATTACATTACATGAGACCTTTACACTGCACATAGCAATTATAGTCTTGTACCAAACCTAATCTTATATACTAATCTAAGAAGTAGTGGTTACACACCTACACCTGTCGGCTGCAGTCCTAGTGATGCTGACTAGTAAATAGCAATACATTCATTCATCTAAAGCTAGAAAAACTGTACAAGATGGTGGGCAATAAGGTGCTGAATACACTGCCAGGTTCAATGACTAAAGTAGCCAAACGACTCTAACAATACAGGTAATACGTCTAGAGTGACAAATGTGCTAGTTCTGGTTTTAGCAATATTGAATCAGAGTCTCTTAGAGATGCTGAACCTAGTACAATAGTCGTTCACCCATATAACTGTAGATACTACGCACAGGGTAGTAGTTAAGTGGTGTTGGCTATTATTACTAAAAGCCCATCACTCACTTGTTGCACTGGTGATAAAGTGCCTCCATGCTTCAGCCTCTACCAACACCAGCGATTGGTTATTGACCAGTCATCTATCTGCGATCACCAACCACTCGTACTCGTTTCACTTTGCCCTGTGAGCCCGGTACACGTCATCACTTCCGGATTTCATCAAGGTCCTCGAATACTGGGGCGACTTGCTCAATGCCTGATTTTAATTTTGCTTTTCTTTAGATGGTATTAATTAACCTTGATTAAGATGGTACTTTATTTATTTGTCGATAATTACATTTATACTTGTAGGCTTGGAACTGGGACTTAATTTGTGGTAGGTGCAAAGATAAAGCAGATCACGGACCTTCAGTGCAATTGTCATGGCAGCGCTAGATGCTTTTTTAATATGAATCTACAAGCTATATTCTAAAAGCTATTAAAATATGGTAGACTAGATTCTAGTCTATTATTATTATTATTTTTATAAAAATAAGAGGAAAAATAATTTTGTTGCTACTATTATCTTGACGATTGATGGTATCATGGTGAAGATGATTATTATAATTCCTATTTCATCCCGTTTCATCTATTATATATATATATATATATATATATATATATATATATATATATATATATATATATATATATATATATATATATATATATATATATATATATATATATATATATATTCCCCTTGGTATGCTTTGTTGACGAGTGTAGCAACACACTAATGGGCGCTTGCTGAATATGAGGTGAGCCAATGAGAGGAGGCATATATGTGTAGCCAGTACCACCAATCAACAGCTAGCTCCCAGTAGTTTATTGCTGCTCTGAGCTTACCTAGGTATGCATTTCAACAATGGATACCAAGAAAACAAACGATATTTGATAATAGAAGTAAATTGGAAAGTTAAAGCATGTTCTATCTAAATTGTAAACGTTTAATTTTGACTACTATCCCTTTAATAAAGATGTGGGCGCTACCAGTGAGAAATCTGTCCCTTATAGACAATTGCATACACTTCCTAATAGCTTCAAAAGCAATTTTAAAGGGACAGTAGACTTAAAATTAATGTTATATAATTCTGCACATAATGCAAAATTATATAACATTGTCTTAGCGACAGCTTTCAAAATCAAAGGATTTTAGCTGCCAAAGTTACACTTACCTGTTCTCCTTTCCATGATCTTCTGATTAGGTTTTTTTTTTTTTAATAGCACTTTGCGTGCACGCTGTCTAATCACAGTGCGCCTGATCGCGCTATTTAAGTAAATGTAGCGCTCTCCCATTGTAAATCAGAAGAAGGGATTGTTTTATCCCGAAAACATTACAACAATAAAGATTGGTTTGCTTTGAGACGACTGAAGTCCAGTGAGTGCTTTATACTGTCTGCTATTATCAACCTTTATAACACCCTGGCAGCTGGAGACGGTTAGTGAGAGTGCATCCACATCACAGCTAGATATTATATATATATATATATGTTACAGGTAAAGTAAGAAAACCGGGTAATTCTAGGATTACCCAGGTAAAACGGACATTACCTAAGCAGCTGTGGGTAAAGCCTGATGTGCCGTAATTCCCCCATCTACACTATTTCTTTTGCCTCTGCCTGGGGGGTTCAAGGAGGGCGCCCACCGATCCTCTGGCATCCAGCCCAAGTGAACATTGGGGAATGAGGTTTATAAGGGGGACTTTGCCCCGTTGAACCCCCCCAGGCTGAGGGAAAAAAGATAGTGAAGATGGGGGAATTACAGTGCATGATATATATGTTTGATGCAGTGACTCCGTACTCTGAGAATATTTATCAGGTTACATCAGGCTTTACCCATCATGTAAGTCATAAAAACAAATGTCATTACCATGATGGACCTTTTTTTGTCTATATATTTGAATACGGTATGTTACAAATTACATCTTTATTTAATAATTCTGTTTTGTATGATAAATCATATATAGTTGCCTCATGTCACCACTATCAAACTAGAGATCATACACAAAATAATTTTAAAACATTTACAGAGTGTCTTACCTGCCATTACAAGGATAATTTCAAATATAATTTCAAATTATTCCAAACATAAATTCAATTCATCTAGCAACCTGCATAGATTATATTTATATAGAGTTCAGAAAGTTACTCAGCCCCCTGAGTGATATCAGACCTTGTAATCCCCTCCATTACACAGAGAGCAGACTGTGTCTCCCCCCATTCCCTACAAACAGATCATACCTTGTCACTCTCCCCCCCCCCCCCCACTGCCAGAGGCTGTGGGATTTTTGGACAGGTGTGTCATGATGGAGGATGGAAACTAACATGTCATAGTGTAAGCTGATGGGTACGAATTTGGACACCAATGAGGAGGAGGGGAGAGCGTAGTCACAACAGCCTAAGGGGACATAAGAGAGCTAATGTTTTAAGAAGTACTGTGTATTGTAAATAGGATAAAAGAGTTACTGATCATTGGGCTTGTGAGTGCCTCAGGGTCATTCTTTTTTTTTTTTTCTGGACACCCCTTCAGTTCCATCATGAGAAAAATCATATTTCTGTATAACAAGCTATATTCTTAAAGCTATTAAAATATGATTTGTGTAGAATATGGCTGTTTAAAATATCTAATACTACTCGCAGATTAATGAGTGTGGCCTAGTATCAGGGGCCATTCTTTAAAGCCATTGAAACAAGTAGACTAGCTGTTGTCAAAAGCTGATGTTAAATTACCTGCCTATTCTTTCTTGTAGAGTGGGTATTAAGACAATCTGTTTGTTTTTTTATATAAAGTAAATGACACAAAAATCTACATTTTTCCAATAACTACATGGATGCTTTTACTGACAAATGAGGCTGCTTTATGGGACCTTAAGTCAGACTATGATAGAAAAAGCTACTCATTAAAGGGACACTGAACCCAAATTTTTTCTTTTGTGATTCAGATAGAGCATGCAATTTTAAGCAACTTTCTAATTTACGCCTATTATCAAATTGTCTTCATTCTCTTGGTATCTTTATTTGAAAAGCAAGAATGTAAGTTTAGATGCCGGCCCATTTTTGGTGAACAACCTGGGTTGTCCTTGCTGATTGGTGGATAAATTCACCCACCAAGTGCTGTCCAGGGTTCTAAACCAAAAAGTGCCTTCTTTTTCAAATAAAGATAGTAAGAGAATGAAAAAAAAATTGATAATAGGAGTAAATTAGAAAGTTGCTTAAAATTGCATACCTTATCTGAATCACGAAAGAAAACATTTGCGTTCAGTGTCCCTTTAAGTAATGAGCTACAGAAAAGGTAAACATGGCTACTTACATAGTCTAGATCCTGTCTCAATTAAATATGGCGACCCCTGGTTTACAGAATAATGGTAAGAGCTAGCCGTCTGTAGGGACACTTTTCGCATCTTGATGGCATATATATGGGCTATTTGGGATTCTTTGTTAGTAGAAAGATGCCCAGGGCCTTATCATTTAGGTGGAGGGCTTGTGCAGTATTTCAACATGTTTCTATATATATTCTATTTGGTACTAGTATTAGCATTTTATCAACCAACCTCTTAAATGTTTAATGTCTCCTTTTTCCATTTCTGTTCTACCCTCCTTGTTTGTATATCTATTCTCTCTTACCACCCATTCCAGTCTCACCCTGCTCCTCTACACCTTTATTTCCATTATCCATTTTATATCTTTACCTATACATTTGTATCTCCCCATTCATATGTTTAATTTCTTCACCTGTAGGCCTTCCCCATTCTTTATCTGTTCCTATATATTCTTCCTCTTCATCTATATTCTACCCACACAATTAGGAGCAGGGGCGGAACTACCATTGTTGTAGCAGGTGCTGTGGCACCAGGGTCTGAGTGTTGGAGGAGGCCCATAGCAGCCAGCCTGTACATAGGCCTGTGTAGAATCCTAACGCTAAATGCAAGTCAATCTATTATCTATCCTCAAAGTAACTATAAAGAGCAGCTTGAGTTACCTTTGGGGGGAAACATTTTTTTGGACTAGGGCCCTCTGTTGAGTAGATCCACTACTGATTAGGAGACTGCATTTATATATAAGTAATACTTTCAAATAGTTTACATGTTGTCCCACCAAATCGTCTACACCAAATCGTCTATTGTATGTGCCAAATAACCTTTTCACTTATCTCCTTAATGAGGGACCCATAATTGTCAATATGTACAGCAGCTAGAGTTTAAACAGTTTTTTAAAAATATCATCCAATGATTACAAGTAGCTTCTACAACAATGTGCTATACCAGGCAGACAGACAAGTAGCTTCTACAACAATGTGCTATACCAGGCAGACAGCCTATTTGCCCCTCCTTGTCCTTTAATCTATAAGTAGCTTCCTTTTACATTTCCTGTCCCAATGTCCCACTAAGCAGTCTAATTTGTCAGTCTAATAGATTAACGCATTTGCATAGCCCAGGGCTGCCCAAACTATTACCCGTGGGCCACATCTTGCCCTTTTTTAAAAAAAAGCAGTTTCACACTTCTTATTTGGTAATAAAGTATGTGAATTTGAATCACTTTGTAAATTTGAGTAGTATATACAGTTAAAGGGAATGAATAGTAACTAATATCCTCTGTAAAGTTTTACCAAAATATGTGGTTATAATCTAATTTTATTTTGAGATGTTATATTTAATGCCAATCCCACCCATCAGCTCTTGATCTGTCCCATAAGAAAAATGAATTAGTCTACGGTAAAAGTGTATAGAGAAAAATCAGATGCCTTTCAAAACCAATTATTTAATCTTGAGGAAATACCATTGAAGTTTGGGATGTGTCACTTAGTATCTCATACCTCTGGTGATAATTATTCATTGAATTTAAAGGGGTCAGTCACCAGGAAGGGCCCACACAGGCTTCTTTTCCTTGATCAGCTATACTTTTAAGCATAATTAGCTTTGAGATACTGATCCCTTTACTTCTAGGTCAACTACTTAAATCTGGTCTATATCAGGATTGTTAGAAAGACCAGAACCATGTGATAGGGGGGCATGAGGAATAAGCAAATAAGTTTTATGTTCCCAGGAGATAACACTTTCTGGAGCGTATAACTATATGTATGTGGTCACATGGGGTTGTGTTATTACATTTAGAAAAAATAAAAGGACAGGACCCTCAAATATGCTACTGCCATTAGTGCAGTTCCAGTCTAGGAAAGATTGACCTCTGAAAGGGAAATCCTAATACAAAAGTTACATAGTCCATTTTTTTATTTTAGAATAATAGAGATTTAAATCAAATATTGCAACTTCTAAACCAATCAGGAGTGGCAGTTGCAACTACCTGTCAATCATTGCTTGTATAGTTGAATGGGACGTTAAATACGATATCATGCATATGAAAGGACACTTTTTAATGTATTAGATGTATATTTTTTCATAACAATAGGTTTAGCTAAAGCTGCCTATTTTGAAAGTGCATATTTGTGCAGTTGTGCTACATGTGATACAGGCTCACTGGTTAAGCTCACTTGCTAAAACTCCCATAGTTTTGGTAATGGATAGTGACACAAAAAACAACATAAAGACAAAAAATGTTACTGTTTTTTTTTCTCATTACCAGATCATCAGTTTTACCAAAAGATGTTTCTGTAATATTTTTTAGAATGCCTTATTTGAGATAGAACAAAAAAATAATAATGTCCCTTTAAGAGGTGAAACTTGGGCATTTAGCAAGTAGTGACTGAAAAAAATGGGATAAAGTGCCACAGCAATTTAAACACCCATGCCCGCGGACTGGGTGCGGGGGAAAGGCAGTCACGCCATGTCTCAGACAGAGAGCAGAACACCGGTGCTAGCCCAGGGCACAAGTGAAGCGAGAGATTATCCTGAGTGACAGACCTCAGTGCCCCCTCCAGGCGCTAACACTGACATCTTCATCAGACCTCACAAGGTGTCTGTAACATACTTAGCTTGTGGGGTCCCAAACAGGAATTGATAGATTAACCCCTTGTTTGCCGGGTGATGTATATCTGACCCCCCCAAAGTATTAGGAGCAAAACAGTGTGATGCTATTAGTGCCTTAATTTTAACTCTGTTGTTTAGGAGCAAAAAGAGAAAATAAAGAGGGCACAATATCTCTGTTCTTTTCCAGTAGATTTACTTTACCCCAGATGACATCTACCTGATTATCAGCTGCCTACAAAGTACTAATTATTCCCTATTCGAGTTAATCTTACCATATACTGAGTTAACTCAATTTATTGTTTGGAATATAAAATTATAGGTTCTTTGTCAATCAAATGGCTAGATTATGAGTTGTGCGTTAGGCTGAAAAAGCAGCGTTAACAGGTCCTAACGCTGCTTTTTCCCTACCGCTGCTATTACGAGTCTTGCAGGTTTAGGGGCACCCCACACTTCTTTGGCCTTACCGCAAAACGACTTACGTAAAGTTTGTATATTCTTTTTTGTATGGGACTTCCATAACGCTGATATTATGAGTCTGTCCTGGGAGGCCAAAAAGTGAGCGGTACACCCTACCCTGTCAAGAGTCCTAATGCATTTAAAAGTCAGTAGTTAAGAGTTTTATGGTACAACGCCGTAGCATAAAACTCATAACTAAAGTGCTAAAAAGTACACTAACACCCATAAACTACCTATTAACCCCTAAACCGAGGCCCTCCTGCATTGCAAACACTATAATAACATTTTTAACCCCTAATCTGCCGCTCCGGACATCGCCGCAACTATAATAAACATATTAACCCCTAAACCACCGCACTCCCGCCTTGCAAACACTAATTAAATATTATTAACCCCTAATCTGCCGCCCCCAACGTCGACACCACTATACTAAATGTATTAACCCCTAAACCTAAGTCTAACCCTAGCACCCCCTAAATTAAATATAAATTAAATAAATCTAAATACAATTACTATAATTAACTACATTATTCCTATTTAAAACTAAATACTTACCTATAAAATAAACCCTAAGCTAGCTACAATATAACTAATAGTTACATTGTAGCTAGCTTAGGGTTTATTTTTATTTTACAGGCAAGTTTGTATTTATTTTAGCTAGGTACAATAGTTATTAAATAGTTATTAACTATTTACTAACTACCTAGCTAAAATAAATACAAAAGTACCTGTAAAATAAAATCTAACCTAAGTTACAATAATACCTAACACTACACTATAATTAAATAAATTAACAACAATTAGATAAATTAAATTAAAGTACAAAAAAAACAAACACTAAATTACAGAAAATAATAAACAAATTACAAGATATTTAAACTAATTACACCTAATCTAATAGCCCTATCAAAATAAAAAAGCCCCCCCAAAATAAAAAAAACCTAGCCTAAACTAAACTATGAATAGCCCTTAAAAGGGCCTTTTGCGGGGCATTGCCCCAAAGTAATCAGCTCTTTTACTTGTAAAAAAAAAAATACAAACAACCCCCCCAACAGTAAAACCCACCACCCACACACCCAACCCCCCAAATAAAATACTATCTAAAAAAAACCTAAGCTCCCCATTACCCTGAAAAGGGCATTTGGATGGGCATTGCCCTTAAAAGGGCAGTTAGCTCTTTTGCGGCCCAAACCCTAATCTAAAAAATAAAACCCACCCAATACACCTTTAAAAAAACCTATCACTAACCCCCTGAAGATCGACTTACTGTTCTGAAGACCGGACATCCATCCTCAAGGAAGCGGCAGAAGTCTTCATCCAACCGGGCCAAAGTCCTCAACGAAGCCGGGAGAAGTCTTCATCCAAGCCGGGCGAAGTGGTCCTCCAGATAGGCAGAAGTCTTCATCCAGACGGCATCTTCTATCTTCATCTATCCGACGCGGAGCGGCTACATCTTCAAGACATCCGACGCGGAGCATCCTCTTCAAACTAAGTCTTCTTACTGAATGACGGTTCCTTTAAGTGACGTCATCCAAGATGGCGTCCCTTAGATTCCGATCGGCTGATAAAATTCTATCAGTCAATCGGAATTAAGGTAGAAAAAATCCTATTGGCTGATGCAATTAGCCAATAGGATTGAAGTTCAATCCTATTGGCTGATCCAATCAGCCAACAGGATCGAGCTTGCATTCTATTGGCTGATTGGAACAGCCAATAGAATGCAAGCTCAATCCTATTGGCTGATTGCATCAGCCAATAGGATTTTTTCTACCTTAATTCCGATTGGCTGATAGAATTCTATCAGCCAATCGGAATCTAAGGGATGCCATCTTGGATGACGTCACTTAAAGGAACCGTCATTCAGTAAGAAGACTTCGTTTGAAGAGGATGCTCCGCGTCGGATGTCTTGAAGATGGAGCCGCTCCGCGTCGGATGAATGAGTCAGAATAAAACCCAAATCACAGAGGAGAGGTGTAAGTGCGGTGACTAAAACGCTAACATGTATATGTTGCTATTGAACAATTATACCCACAAGAAAGGTGCGTGAAGTGGGTAAGTCTGGCAAGGATGTACCACAATATGCTCACGGATTGCACAAGAAACTAATCTAAAAAAAGGATTGACCTCACACAAAAATTATCTAGCTAGTGCAATACTGGAGCGATACTATGCCTTGTCAGAATCCCATGCTATATATAATATAGTGGCAAGAGGTGCTTGTGACCTTGGTAAAGTCAAATAAAGAAGCCAAAGGAAAAGGCTAGTTGGCTTAGAAGGGCTACTTCATAGTAAGCGTTAGACAGTACGGTCAAATTATCTCAAATTAACACACACACACAATCAGACTATCAGCATTCATTAAGAGCGCCTGATGCGCATTTCGCCACGTCCGTGGATTTCTCAAAGGCTAACCCGTCCTGCCTCAACTCGAGCGGTTAAGTATCGCTCAGAGCCAATCACGGGTGAGTATTCGTACACACCCTCTGACGGCTGGCCAATCACTAGTCATCTACCCTATTGGGTAGAAGTTTGTCACATGACTTGTCATACTGATGCAGATGGACGTGATTCATCACGCAAATTTCGTCACACTATACATCAGCATTAGCGGACATTATTTTGATTGCTACAAACCCATGGACATGCGAAGTGCTGTGACTGAATAGGAGTTATTTTGGTTTATATATAACACCAAACCATAAATATGGATCGTATACTAAAATAATAATTTCTTATCAGTAGATGACGTTATCAGCAGACTTCATCAAAGAATATCTAAGGGCATAACACCAGTGACAGAAGCCTAAATACATATATAGTATTTTTCAGATAATTTACCCATATACGACAACTCTGTATTTGGTATCAATACTAATAGGAGATGCACTACCCTATGTCATTATCAGAGCCGCGTTACCGTTATTGTTGAGTGCAATAGACGGAACCTAAATACCAGTGATAGTACTCTGATTTATGTACAGGTATTTTCTTTATTTGCCAAATACCAACAGAAATAATGGTGACGAGACTTGGAGCAAAGATATACTATTTGATCGGTATGGTAACATGGTGACTAATGTATACAAATCAATGGTAATAGTATCTGTTTTATTCATATCTCTATTACTAAATAATGTCCGCTAATGCTGATGTATAGTGTGACGAAATTTGCGTGATGAATCACGCCCATCTGCATCAGTATGACAAGTCATGTGACAAACTTCTACCCAATAGGGTAGATGACTAGTGATTGGCCAGCCGTCAGAGGGTGTGTACGAATACTCACCCGTGATTGGCTCTGAGCGATACTTAACCGCTCGAGTTGAGGCAGGACGGGTTAGCCTTTGAGAAAGCCACGGACGTGGCGAAATGCGCATCAGGCGCTCTTAATGAATGCTGATAGTCTGATTGAGTGTGTGTGTGTTAATTTGAGATAATTTGACCGTACTGTCTAACGCTTACTATGAAGTAGCCCTTCTAAGCCAACTAGCCTTTTCCTTTGGCTTCTTTATTTGACTTTACCAAGTTCACAAGCACCTCTTGCCACTATATTATATATAGCATGGGATTCTGACAAGGCATAGTATCGCTCCAGTATTTCACTAGCTAGATAATTTTTGTGTGAGGTCAATCCTCTTTTTAGATTAGTTTCTTGTGCAATCCGTGAGCATATTGTGGTACATCCTTGCCAGACTTACCCACTTCACGCACCTTTCTTGTGGGTATAATTGTTCAATAGCAACATATACATGTTAGCGTTTTAGTCACCGCACTTACACCTCTCCTCTGTGATTTGGGTTTTATTCTGACTCATTTCACAGGCTTATACATTGATAGATTCATAAGTTCAACCTAATTTTGTATTTCAATACAGAGTGTGTGACTTTAATAGAAGCTAACATCGGCTGAGCATTGTACTCAGCAGTATATTTTGTGGAAGTGTACCTTCCTTTTCTTATTTGATTAGTTTTGTTGCTATTGTTAAGCACTCCATAGTGCTTTCTGATTGTGAATTACCCACTTAACATACTTTGTATGGCCAATACTTGGCACTTCAGCATTCATACTTTTTAATTGATTTTATATACACTACACGAAGTGAATGTTTATCACTATTATTTACAATTTTTTACTAGTACATTATTAAAAGTTATGTTTTATTTATAATACCCCAGTCCTGCATATCAACTCACATTGTGAATTTATTCTTAATAGCTCCTTTTGAGTGCTCTGGTATATCCATTTCTTCTTTCAACATTTTTCTAAAAATAAAAATAAAACCTAAGCTAGATACAATGTAGCTATTAGTTATATTGTAGCTAGCTTAGGGTTTATTTTACAGGTAAGTATTAAGTTTTAAATAGGAATTATTTAGTTAATGATAGTAATTTTTAGTTCGATTTATTTTAATTATATTTAAGTTAGGGGGTGTTAGGGTTAGGGTTAGACTTAGGTTTAGCGGTTAATACATTTAGTATAGTGGCGGCGACGCTGGGGGTGGCAGATTAGGGGTTAATAAATGTAGGTAGGTGGCGGCGATGTTAGGGACAGCAGATTAGGGGTTAATAGTATTTAACTAATGTTTGGGAGGCGGAAGTGCAGCGGTTTAGGGGTTAATATGTTTATTATAGTGGCAGCGACGTTGGGGCAGCAGATTAGGAGTTAATAAGTGTAGGTAGGTTGCAGCGACATTGGGGGCAGCAGATTAGGGGTTAATAAATATAATGTAGGTGTCGGGGATGTTGTGGGCAGCAGATTAGGGGTTCATAAGAATAATGTAGGTGGCGGCTGTGTCCGGAGTGGCAGATTAGGGGTTAATAAATATAATGCAGGTGTCGGTGATGTCAGGGGTGGCAGATTAGGGTTAATAAGTGTAAGATGAGGGGTGTTTAGACTCGGGGTTCATGTTAGGGTGTTAGGTGTAGGCATAAATTTTATTTCCCCTTAGGAATCAATGGGGCTGCGTTACTGAGTTTTACGCTGCTTTTTGGCAGGTGTTAGACTTTTTCTCAGCCAGCTCTCCCTGTTGATTCCTATGGGGAAATCATGCACGAGCACATTCGACCAGCTCACCGCTGGCTTAAGCAGCGCTGGTATTGGAGTGCGGTAAGGAGCAAAATTTTGCTCAACGCTCACTTCTTGCTTTTAACGCCGGATTTGTAAAAACCCGTAATACCAGCGCTGCAGGTAAGTGAGCGGTGAGAGAAAACTGCTTGTTAGCACCGCATAGCCTCTAACGCAAAACTCGTAATCTGGCCGATAATGTTTTAGTCTTTCTCATTGCATTTTTTTTTTCCTGTGGAATTTTACTTACCCACATATTTATTCAAGTAGTTTAGTTACTTGTATTTCTGATATATAAAGACTAATTTAAGAAGAACATATGTGCTTCATTATTAAAGGGACCCTGAACCCAACTTTTTTCTTTCATGATTCAGATAGAGCATGCAATTTTAAGCAACTTTCTAATTTACTCCTATTAGCAATTGTTCTTCATTCTCTTGCTATCTTTATTTGAAAAAGAAGACATTTAAGATAAGGAGCCAGACAATTTTTGGTTCAGTCCATGGACAGCACTTGTTTATTGGTAGGGTGAATTATCCACCAATCAGCAAGAACAACCCAGGCTGTTCACTAAAAATGGACCAGCATCTAAACTTACATTCTTGCTTTTCAAATAAAGATACCAAGAGAACGAAGAAAAATTGATAATAGGAGTAAATTAGAAAGTTGCTTAAAATTGCATGCTCTATCTGAATCACGAAAGAAAAAATTTGGGTTCAGTGTCCCTTTAAAGAGACATTTAGCTGCAATAAGAAAATGGTGTTATGTGTTACAGCATTTTCCTTTTGCACTATTGCTTGTCTATACCTATATGCAATACTTTGCCAATCCTTAGCCAAACACAGCCAATAATCAGGAGCTAGGCACGTATGCTGCCCCTGATTGGCTCTGCAGCCATGTTTAGTTTAGGACCAGTAGTATATTGCAGATCTGGGTCTGACTTTAACTGCTTTTGTGGGGATTAAACATATTGATTAAGATGATAACTCAAAATAGCTTTACTTACTCTGAAGTCAGCTGAGGTGAAACACAGTATTTATTTTTATATAGATAGATATTATTTTGTTTCATTGTTAAACCATAACCAACACAGAGTTCCCTTTAAGGGAAATGTGCAGGTTTATTCATAAACCAGTTAACTTCTCAATAAAACCAAGTAGTCTATATAACCCTCCATTAAAAGCATGTTTGTTTAAAATCACTGTCCAAGTCAGAAAACTATTACAAGCCCTCATTTTGCCTGTGATATATGTCAGAATTCACTTCTAAAAATCTAATCCAGATTAATCTCTTTCCCAAAAGGAGGCCCCTACCACCCAGAGAGGTGAAAGTAAGATTCTGAAATATGTTTCAAATGAAGAATAATGATGTTTATCTGTGATAGGATTCCTTTAGACGGTGCCATTTAGAAACCATTTCTAGCATTCCACGTTAGGGATGACTGTGTATCTGACTGTGTAACTGGGTGTCAGGTAGAATATTCCTCACTGTTTGTTGTTAGAATTGGACCAAAACAAAAACTTCCTGCCCAAACAAACTCTAGCCCTCAGGGTGAAGATTCCACATGGCTAGGACACAGAAGCTGAGCTACAAGAGGGCCAGCTGGGTTTTGGGTAAATAGAAGATACCATATAAAAAAAAATCCTAATTTTCAAGTGGGTTCTCATTGTGGAGTTAATGTGTTCCAATAATCTTAAATGAGAATGAATATATCCAGGAGGTAATTCTATATATACAGGTAAACGTGTGTATACGTGTGCATGACAATGGGAATCTCAGTTAGAGAAAGGATGCCATTAAATCCTCATTACCCCAGTCCTCAAGGTAAAAAAAATCTGCATAAATTCTTAAACACGTTCCTGCAATGTGATGAGGGGAATTCACTTTTTTTTTTCTTCTCTTATTGTGGCTGCTATTTTAAACAGTTTTTATACATAATATACAGTACACCAGATCTCTGTTAGACAAACATATACTGGAAACAGCAGAGAGGGATTAGTAACATTACCCTACATCAGTGGCAGCCATACTGTTTTATATGTAGATCTAGTCACTAATGGCAGGACTAGCGGGGGGGGGGGGGCACATTACATTATACCCACACTTATGGTGTATAATGCCTCTGATTAAAATTAGTTTATAATTACATTTTTAGGTAAAAAGGACAAAGGAAACTAATTATTATAAATTCATTTAATTTAACTGTGTGTACTAATCAAGTATAGATCCCAACAATATCTGGAGGCTTTCTGGGACTTTGAGGTGAAGGGGACTTTTGGGTGTGAGCTATAGGTGTTTTGTGAGCAGAGCCACAGTGGTGTGTCTGTGTGTTATGGGCACAGTTGGTCTGGCTTGTTGGGAGGGGCAGAACTGGGCAGTTCCTGGTTTTGCTTTAACAAGATTAGACTTGCTTTTTCAATAAATTGCCTATGTCTTTTTGTGCTTAGTGAGTCTGAGGGCCACACACAAAAAACATTAGCAGATAGAATGTGGCCCTTGGGCTGTAGTTTGTATGGCTCTGGGCTATATTATAGGTGTTATAATAGTTATTAGGAGCACACATACATTTGTCAGCTCTAGAAAAACAGCTTAATATCATTAACCCCCCCCCCCCCCCCCCAAAGTTATCACAGAACTCCATCCTGTAGTCATTTGGTTTCCCTTATTAGTCAGCAGCAAAATCAGTTTAGAAACACCAAGTTTAGTGAGGTGAAATTCAGATTATTATAGCCTATGCTGAATAAATAATCTTGATTTAATTAAAGACAGGAGGCGAATATTTTGCATCAAATCTTTACTGAATCCAAACAGCAGCAAAGAGAACATACAGAGAAAAAAATAATAATAGCATAGTAACAGGACTGCACCAATCAGCACACAGCAGCCTAATAAACTGTAATGAACAAGTCCAGCAATTCCTCTTTTATTTGATCATAAGACAGCGGAACCAGTAATGAAGAAAACAAACTCCAAAATATCCATCCTAGGCCAAAATGGAACAGCGATACCCAGGAACGGAGAAACAACAGATGACTTGGTCCGTAGATAAGGGAGAACATAAAATCCACAGAGTCACTGAAAAGAGAAAAAACGCAAAGTAACAACAATCCCAGTAAAGGAAAATCAACAGCAATAACATCATTTAGATAAAATTTCCACAAAACAAAATCTTATTAATATATATTGGGAGGGAAAAGAGTGGTGGGAAAATATTCACCTCCTGTCTTTAATAATCAAGATTATTTATTCACCATAGGCTATAATAATCTGAATTTTATGGCAAGACAGGAGGCTTCATATTTTGCATTTTTAAAGCACTTACATTAAGAAATTTCAAAACAAAATGAACAATTTAAAAAAAAAAAAATCAGAGTCGAAACTCTGATGTCCCTTTTGAAAACCCTGGGGAAGGAGGGTTCTTTAAACCCCATTTTACCTCAGGGGAGGAGGTTCTATCACCCCTATGTGAAAAGCCCGGGGAAGGGGCTAACAGCCTTCGAGCTGGAGTTATGCCTCTATGTGAGACTGGGAGATATAGGGTCTTCCCAAACCGATTGTGAGGATACAAGAGACTCTGATATTGAGCTACAGAGTTTAGAACAAGTCTCATCGGAATTAAGGGATACCTCTCAAAAGGGCTTAAGGATGATTTAATATGTTGACCATGGCTGATACAAACTTTCAATGGCAAAAACTACTTAGAAGAAGGAAGAGGATAGAAAAGAGAAATACACAAGGAAAATACATTTTTAAAGGAAAAATAAAATTAGGAAAGTAAATAAAACCACAATGAGAAACCAGTGTTGCGCTGAGCAGCGGCTCGCATGACCGACCGGAGCTAGTCACTGGTCAGGCACGCGTCCGCATGGACTCTCAGCACAGCATCGGAGGAGATAGACAAAATACATTAAAGAGATAGTATAGCCAAAACCAATCCAATATTCACTTTCGACTAGACTATCCCTCCAAGGAAAAGAATAGGTAAAAGGATTAGAGGAGTACTAAGAAAGAAGCTGGTTAGTACAGAACAGATTAAACAATACTCCTAAGTGAGACGCCCGGGAGAGGGGCGTGAGGCCTTCCAAAGCCGCTTGAGGGCAAAAGTGACATTGATACTGGGCTGAAAGAGACTGAAGTATGGGAGACAGTTCTGGAGTGTGCTGAGAGGGTTTATGATCCACCTCAAAAGAGGGGGAAAGGATTTACTTATGGGGCGACAACAAAGGTAAAAAAAAAAAAATGTAAGCAAAAAGACTTATTCGGAAGAAGGAAAAGTTAAACAGGCTAAAATTTGAATTTTGAATAGCCTAAATGCAGGCTAAATAAAGCTATATTTAATAGAGCCTTAATACAGGCTTAAAATAGTTACAGAATATAGCCTTAATAGGCTTAATAGATGAATTACTAAAGCCTTATTTTTATTATTATTATCGGATATTTAAATAATGTCAACAGATACCACAGCGCAAATTAATACAGGCTTAATATAGCTAGATTTAAAATAGCCTAAAACAGGCTTAAAATATAGTTATATAGCAAAACCTAAGAAGGGTTAATATATATATATATTTGAAAAACCTAATACAGACTATTATATCATATAGCTTAAAGGGACACTGAACTCAAAAAACAAAGTTTGAAAATAGATAAAACGTTTAAAAATAAGACACTTATTAATGTCACATACTTTGTAATAACTTATTGTTTGCCCTCAATTGATTCACAAAGTAATCCTGATTTCCAAACCCACTCAGTGGGTACCTGATCACCTAGCCCTATCCTGCACGAGAACCCAGGTACCAATATGGAGGACATTATCTGTGATGCGCCTGCGCAAGCTTCTGACACCTCAGAGAATACGTCACCTTGTGTTTCTCTGTATTGAAATAGAGCGGGTGACGGATCTGCGCTAATAAGGTGAGTGCTGTTCGCATATAGAATCTCCCTAACATTAATGAGCAACTTATTATTGTGTGGGCATAAGAAAGAAATAACTTTTTATAGCTCGGATCAGATTGCGCATGCGCGAGATGCTGACTAAACGTTTTAATTAGATTCATAAAAGCTGAATATTATTGGTTGAATATACGGACGATTGTACAGCCCATATTTGTGGGCTGTCTTAGCCTACGTCAGAAGATTTTAAAATGAAATTTTATATATATTAGAAGGATCGTTTGAAACTGCAAGTAGGTGCAAATTATTTCTTTGAACATTATAACCCGATTTATATAATTGTTATATATGCCAAGAATAAAACTACAGTAATCCTTTAATACAGGGCCTAAATTTTATTGAAATTCAAAGAAATACAATGTTGAGATGCATAGATTTTTTTTTATTAGAGGGGCTGGCATTTGGGAACATTGGTGGGACTGGGGAAGTTGTAGACACACAATTGTTTGCCCCTTGAGCCAGTGCTGCAATTTCAACAAATAGTTTTCCCGGCTGCTTTTGCTTGTTTGTACTTTGCTTCTCCCCTGCCCAATTTCGCTATGAATGTTGTGGGCATGCCGTGGGGCTTGCAAAGCTGCGCTGCTAGCCTAAACCTGCCTGCCTATCTGTGCTCACTGCTCAGTGACATGTGGAGCAGTGGAGTCACTCACTGCTGTGCTGTCTCTCTAAACGGAAACTGGCAAATCATGAGGGGATGCCTGGCACCTGACCGCATGACTGTTTGACACTGTCTTTAAAGTGAAGGAGCCACGTATGATGCCCACCAGACCATTACGGTTACGGTACACTAAGTGCACACTGAACAGGTAGGAGGGCGGGCGGGGGTCTGGGGGTGGCCAGAGTGCATAGGTGATTGGCCATAAGAAGCGGTAGGCACGCGGCCCGGGGCTGTGCACTGACAGGCTTAGAACAGAGTCAGAGAGCAGAATTTTCATAGTTTGCGCCTAAACCTTTTCTTTAGTGATTTATTTTTAGAGTGCTCTGTTTATTTTTCATTTGATGCTCTGCTGAGCCAGGGAGCAGCTCTAGGCATGAGCTTTATAATTAATGCAGTGCAGTTTACATATTTTGTAAGTGTGTGTCTGAGTTTTTGTGTGTGTATGTCTGAGTGTGTTTCCGAGTGTTTGTGTGTGCATCTGAGTATGTTTTTAAGTGTGTCTGATTTGTTTGTCTGTTTGTATGTGTGTGTGCCTGTGTTTTTGTGTGTGTCTGCTTTCCGGGGGGGGGGGGGGGGGTGACACCATAACTTACCGCACCGGGTGACACCAACCCTAGTGACGCCACTGATACAGGCCAAACTACTAAAAAACTAAATAACCTAATACTGGTTAAAATACTCATATTTAATAAACCTTAAAGGCCCCAAGGCAGAACATACAGTGATGTGAGATGTCATCGCAGAAAATGCAGCATGTCTGCAGAAAGAACATGACACATGCAGGAACTGTTACTGCTTTAACCTTGCAGCGCTGCTCCACATCAGGCTGTTCTCTTCAAAAAGAGCTATGCTCTGGCAGCACTGTGTAAGTTTCCTTAAGACAGCGCATCCACAGCAAAGTGCTGTTTGAAGTGAGAAGTCAAATATGCAGTATTGACTGTCTCTCAGTCCTCTAACTTTTCCCAGTCTGCAAAGCTGTGTTTTCTGAGGGAGATTCTTATGAGCAGTGCACCTTTTTATTACTACATTTCTATATTAGATCAAGAGAAAAGGAAACAAATTTATTCAAGAGACATTTTACAATTAAATTTTTTTTTTGTCTGCAGCTAATTTGCAATCCAATTTTTAACGGTTGCAATATATTATAAAACTTTTACAATTGCTTTATTCTCCAGTTAATCAACACATTGCCAATGAACTGGTGCTTTAGTGTTACTGCCTAATTTGAAATTGATTTTTATTTTAAAATAACCTGCAGAAAATGTTTCCATTAAAAAAAATCTCATCGCAGAAAGTGAAAAAAAATTCTGCCTCCGGGCTTAAAGGGACAGTCTAGTCAAAATTAAACTTTCATAATTCAGATAGGGCATGACATTTTGAACAACTTTCCAATTGAGTTTAGTCATTACATTTGCTTTGTTCCCTTGGTGGTATTTTTGAAAAGCTAAATCAAGGTAGGCTCAAACTGATTTCTAAACCGTTGAAAGCCGCCTCTTAGCTCAGAGCATTTTTAAAGTTTTTTCACAGTTAGACAGTACTAGTTCATGTGTGTCATATAGATAACATTGTGTTCACTCTCGTGGAGTTATTTAGGAGTCTGCACTGATTGGCTAAACTGCATGTCAGTCAAAAGCACTGAGATAAGGGGGCAGTCTGCAGAGGCCCAGATACAAGGTAATCACAGAGGTAAAACATATATTAATATAACTGTGTTGGTTATGCAAAACTGGGGAATTGGTAATAAAGGTAGTATCTATCTTTTTAAACAATAAAAGTTCTGGTGTAGACTGTCCCTTTAATAAGGGTTCATTATATAATATAGCCTAATATACTTTTATTCAAAGTATCCTAATACAAGCTTATTATACAATGAAGCCTCAATTAGGCAGATCTACTATATTCAGGAAAACCTTATATACCGGCTTATATCTAATATAGCCATAATACTGGCTAAAATACTATATAAATATAGCCTAAAATTTATAGTCTGAAAACAGGCCAAAGAACTTATAATATAGGCTCATATAGTAAAATAAAGCCCTAATATAGGTTTATATATACAGGGAGTGCAGAATTATTAGGCAAATTAGTATTTTGACCACATCATCCTCTTTATGCATGTTGTCTTACTCCAAGCTGTATAGGCTCGAAAGCCTACTACCAATTAAGCATATTAGGTGATGTGCATCTCTGAATGAGAAGGGGTGTGGTCTAATGAAATCAACACCCTATATCAGGTGTGCATAATTATTAGGCAACTTCCTTTCCTTTGGCAAAATGGGTCAAAAGAAGGACTTGACAGGCTCAGAAAAGTCAAAAATAGTGAGATATCTTGCAGAGGGATGCAGCACTCTTAAAATTGCAAAGCTTCTGAAGCGTGATCATCGAACAATCAAGCGTTTCATTCAAAATAGTCAACAGGGTCGCAAGAAGCGTGTGGAAAAACCAAGGCGTAAAAAACTGCCCATGAACTGAGAAAAGTCAAGCGTGCAGCTGCCAAGATGCCACTTGCCACCAGTTTGGCCATATTTCAGAGCTGCAACATCACTGGAGTGCCCAAAAGCACAAGGTGTGCAATAGTCAGAGACATGGCCAAGGTAAGAAAGGCTGAAAGACGACCACCACTGAACAAGACACACAAGCTGAAACGTCAAGACTGGGCCAAGAAATATCTCAAGACTGATTTTTCTAAGGTTTTATGGACTGATGAAATGAGAGTGAGTCTTGATGGGCCAGATGGATGGGCCCGTGGCTGGATTGGTAAAGGGCAGAGAGCTCCAGTCCAACTCAGACGCCAGCAAGGTGGAGGTGGAGTACTGGTTTGGGCTGGTATCATCAAAGATGAGCTTGTGGGGCCTTTTCGGGTTGAGGATGGAGTCAAGCTCAACTCCCAGTCCTACTGCCAGTTTCTGGAAGACACCTTCTTCAAGCAGTGGTACAGGAAGAAGTCTGTATCCTTCAAGAAAAACATGATTTTCATGCAGGACAATGCTCCATCACACGCGTCCAAGTACTCCACAGCGTGGCTGGCAAGAAAGGGTATAAAAGAAGAAAATCTAATGACATGGCCTCCTTCTTCACCTGATCTGAACCCCATTGAGAACCAGTGGTCCATCATCAAATGTGAGATTTACAAGGAGGGAAAACAGTACACCTCTCTGAACAGTGTCTGGGAGGCTGTGGTTGCTGCTGCACGCAATGTTGATGGTGAACAGATCAAAACACTGACAGAATCCATGGATGGCAGGCTTTTGAGTGTCCTTGCAAAGAAAGGTGGCTATATTGGTCACTGATTTGTTTTTGTTTTGTTTTTGAATGTCAGAAATGTATATTTGTGAATGTTGAGATGTTATATTGGTTTCACTGGTAAAAATAAATAATTGAAATGGGTATATATTTGTTTTTTGTTAAGCTGCCTAATAATTATGCACAGTAATAGTCACCTGCACACACAGATATCCCCCTAAAATAGCTAAAACTAAAAACAAACTAAAAACTACTTCCAAAAATATTCAGCTTTGATATTAATTAGTTTTTTGGGTTCATTGAGAACATGATTGTTGTTCAATAATAAAATTAATCCTCAAAAATACAACTTGCCTAATAATTCTGCACTCCCTGTATAGCCTAATACAGGATAATCTCATTTTATTTAATAAACCTGACGCAGCTGAATATGAAGCAGCTGAATTAGTTATTCTCTCTCTCTCTCTCTCTCTCTCTCTCTCTCTCTCGAGAGAGAGAGAGAGAGAGAGAGAGAGAGAGAGAGAGAGAGAGAGAGAGAGAGAGAGAGAGATCAAACCAAGCCATAAGAGACAAAATACTTTCAGGGTATTTTCCCTGTTGTGTTTGCCATGTACTGCTGGCAGCCATTTTACTCACCTCTCTTCCTGACTATGGTGCATTGTGGGGGATGCTGCTCATTTTCTGCACTTCCTTTTATGGCCAGACTGGTGTGCATCATCCATGTGAGACAGAATGCAGTCTCAGAATTGTGATGTCATCACTTATTATTTAAAGGGCATCTGTTCAGTATGCTTTGCCTTTGCATTGTCTCAGACCTGTTTGTGAGAGTTCCTGTGTATTACATGGCTGCCTGAGGTCCTTCCTGGTTCCTGATCCCTGGCTTGTTCCTGACTCTGCTGTTTTCCTTGTTCCTGATTCCGGCTCGTCTGACTATTCACTTTGGCTCCTGACTCGGCTCATCTGACTACCAGCTCTGGTTTTGACTCCTGGCTTGTTATTTGACTTGTGGACTTTTTATTATTTTTTGCTATTAATAAAGGTGTGATTATTTTTGCACTTCTCGTCTCAGTCTGATTCCTGGCACCCTGACATTACGCAAAGGCTGTGGGGCATATGTATCAAGCTCTGAATGGCCCGTGTTTCTCAGTCTGATTCCTGACACCCTGACATTACGCAAAGGCTGTGGGGCATATGTATCAAGCTCCAAATGCCCCGTGTTTCTGGCGAGCCTGTAGGCTCGCCAGAAACAGCAGTTATGAAGCAGCGGTCACAAAGACCACTGCTCCATAAACTGTCCGCCTGCTCTGAGCAGGCGGACACACATCGCCGCAATTCAACCCGATCGAGTACGATCGGGTTGATTGACACCCCCCTGGCTGCGAGTCTGCAGGGGGCGGCGTTGCACCAGCAGCTCTTATCTCGGTTTAATTATGTGGTCTTCATTCTGATGTTGCTGCGTATGTTGCCTCCTGCTCAGTTTGTGCACAGAATAAGACTCCTCAACGTCTTCCTTTGGGTCTTCTTCAACCTATTGCTAATGGTGAGCGTCCTTGGACACATCTTTCCATGGACTTCATTGTCGAGCTCCCTGTTTCCAATGGCAATACTGTTATCCTTATGGTGGTTGACCGTTTTTCTAAAATGTCACATTGCATTCCCTTGATGAAGCTGCCTACCACTCAGGAGCTTGCTTCAATTTTTGCCCGGGAGGTCTTCCGTTTACATGGGTTACCCAAGGAGATAGTGTCGGACCGGGGTAGCCAGTTTGTCTCCAGATTTTGGCGTTCCTTTTGTGCTCAAATGGGGATCCAGCTTTCCTTCTCCTCTGCATATTACCCTCAATCCAATGGGGCTGCGGAATGGTCTAATCAAGCTCTGGAACAGTTCCTCCGTTTCTATGTCTCAGATCACCACAATAATTGGTCTGAACTGTTACATTGTGCAGAATTTGCTCGTAATAGTGCTATTAATGCTTCCTCCAAGTTATCCCCGTTCATGGCGAATTATGGGTTTCAACCATCCTTGTTGCCCGATTCATTCATGTCTCAGGGTATTCCGGCTTTGGAGGAGCATCTCCGGCAACTCCGTTCCACGTGGGTGCAGATTCAGGATTGCCTTTATTGTTCTATGCTGCGCCAAAAGTTCCAGGCTGATCGTAGGCATCTGCCCGCACCTTCCTACCAGGTTGGTGAGAGAGTTTGGCTGTCCTCCCACAACTTGAACCTTCATGTGCCTTCCAATAAATTGGCTCCCCGTTATGTTGGTCCTTTTCGAATACTCCGACGGGTTAATCCTGTGGCCTACGCTCTTGACCTTCCTCCTGCTATGCGCATCTCCAATGTTTTTCATGTCTCCCTCTTGAAACCATTGGTTTGTAATTGGTTTACCACTGTGTTGCCTCATCCCTGTCCTATCTTTGTTGACAGCCATGAGGAGTATGAGGTCATTATTGACTCTCGTATGTCCAGGGGCCGTGTACAGTATTTGGTTCACTGGAGGGACTACGGTCCGGAGGGGCGTTCTTGGGTTCCCTCCTCTGATGTTCATGCTAGCGCCCTCCTCCGTGCCTTCCATGCCTGTTTCCCCAATAAGCCTTTTGTCCTCCCATGGGGAAGGGATCATTGAGGGGAGGGTACTGTCAGGATTTTTTCCCTGTTGTGTTTGCCACGTGCTACTGGTAGCCATTTTACTCACCTCTCTTCCTGACTATGGTGCATTGTGGGGGATGCTGCTCATTTCCTGCATTTCCTTTTATGTCCAGACTGGTGTGCATCATCCATGTGAGACAGGATGCAGTCTCAGAATTGTTATGTCATCACTTATTATTTAAAGGGCCTCTGTTCAGTATGCTTTGCCTTTGCGTTGTCTCAGACCTGTTTGTGAGAGTTGCTGTGTATTACCTGGCTGCCTGACGTCCTTCCTGGTTCCTGATCCCTGGCTTGTTCCTGACTCTGCTGTTTTCCTTGTTCCTGATTCCGGCTCGTCTGACTATTCGCTTTGGCTCCTGACTCGGCTCATCTGACTACCAGCTCTGGTTTTGACTCCTGGCTTGTTATTTGACTTGTGGACTTTTTATTATTTTTTGCTATTTATAAAGGTGTGATTATTTTTGCACTTCTCGTCTCAGTCTGATTCCTGGCACCCTGACAATACACACGTATATATACATACATATGTATACATAAAAACATGTACATCTATACACCTAGACATGTATATATGCACACACACACGCATATATTCACCTACACATGCATACATAAAAACGTATAGGAACACACATACACATAAATATGTACATATACACACACACATAAATATAGCTACATATGCCTACATAAAAATATGCATAGGTACATCTAGACACAAAGACCTGTATATATATATATATATATATATATATATATATATATATATATATATCATACACACACACACAAATATTCACCTACATACAGATTCATGCAGGCTTTTAAAAGGTTAATACTGGATCCTTAGATCAGCATCTGAGTCTATAATACTTTATAGTCTATAACAAGAAATACTTTTTAATTCTGTCAGACCCAGAGGGCCATCAAACCTGGGTCTAACAAGAGAAAGGGCTTAGATTAAAACAGTCTAAAAATCCCCCAATATGAAAGCGCTGGAAGGCAAGGAATAAAGGATTTCATATCATTAAGTAAGAGAGATTTTAATATAAATAGATAGGTCACTCAGATGGGGCTGCTAGAAAAGGAGTGACACAGCCCTAAAATTACTATATATAATCTTAGACCATAAGACTGACGTCATACTAAGATAATACAACACACAAGCAAACACCTATTAATTGTAGGCAATCTAGAAAACAAATTTAGCAAATACAGACTTGTATAAATTTAATATAATGTGCAGAAAAAAAGGGGAGGCCTAAGCACGGCACGTAATGGAAAGAAGTTCTATGAAAAATGAAATAATGAGGCCTGGCTACTGGCCACACACACTCTGCACACTGTACTAGATAAAGCTTTGCAATAAAAGAAATAAGGCCTGGAAACCGGCCTAATATACAAACATCATGCAGGCAAGCAGGCTGTAAACCTATTGCCTGTTCCAAATTAAAACAAACAATTACATATAGGGTAAGAATATGAAACATAAAGAGATAAGAATATAAAACAAACAATTACATATGGATAAGAATATGAAAAATAAAGGGATAAGAATATAAAGAACTTAGGAAAGAAACCATATATAATAGTTTTACAGAAAGGTCTTAAACAAGATAAACAGAATAGAGACTAAAGAACCTAGGAAAGAAACCTATATAATGGTTTATAGTATATTCTAAAACAAAGATAAACAGATTAGTGATCTTAAGCAAAGATAATCAAAATACATTACAATTTGAGGGAAAAAATGAATACATGACCTGCTGTCTGGAAGCAGCAAAGAAAAGAGGAAGTGCTGGACTTGTTCATTACAGTTTATTAGGCTGCTGTGTGCTGATTGGTGCAGTCTTGTTACTATGCTATCATTTTTTTCTCTGTATGTTTTCTTTGCTGCTGTTTGGATTCAGTAAAGATTTGATGCAAAATATGAAGCCTCCTGTCTTGCCATAAAATCCTTCTTATTCTAAGGAACAAATCTAAATTCTAAGGTAAAAGTAAATGTAGTGACAGGTTCCATAGAAAAGGAGAAGATTTTTGTGATTGAAGAAGTTGTTAGTAAGTATCTGAATAGTGCAATACCTTTTTTTCTTTTGGCATGTCTCTGGAGTATTCTGATATTATTATAATGATGATATTGATGATGATCTGTGCTTATTGTAGATTCTGAGCTCAATTAATTACAATGATAGAACATTAAAAATGTTGTATATGTATATAGTAAGTATCATTCAATATGTGTGGCTAAAAAACCTTTTTAAGAATAATAACTTACGCCTAGATTTAGAGTTCTGCGGTAGCCGTCAAAAGCAGCGTTAAGGGCTCCTAACGCTGCTTTTTACCGCCCGCTGGTATTTAGAGTCAGGCAGGAAAGGGTCTAACGCTCACTTCTAAGCCGCGACTTTTCCATACCACAGATCCCCTTACGCCAATTGCGTATCCTATCTTTTCAATGGGATCTTCCTAACGCCGGTATTTAGAGTCTTGGCTGAAGTGAGCGGTAGAGCATCTACCGACAAGACTCCATCCGCAGGAAAAAGTCAGTAGTTAAGAGCTTTCTGGGGTAACGTCGGTTTATAAAGCTCTTAACTACTGTGATTTAAAGTACACTAACACCCATAAACTACCTATGTACCCCTAAACCGAGGTCCCCCCCACATCGCCGCCACTCTAATAAATTTTTTTAACCCCTAATCTGCCGACCGCACACCGCCGCCACCTACATTATACCTATAAACCCCTAATCTGCTGCCCCTAACATCGCCGACACCTACATAATATTTATTAACCCCTAATCTGCCCCCCCAACGTCGCCACTATCTACCTACACTTATTAACCCCTAATCTGCCGACCGGACCTCGCAGCTACTCTAATAAATGTATTAACCCCTAAACCGCCTCACTCCCGCCTCAAAAACCCTATAATAAATAGTATTAACCGCTAATCTGCCCTCCCTAACATCGCCAACACCTAACTTCAAGTACTAACCCCTAATCTGCCGACCGGACCTTGCCGCTACTCTAATAAATGTATTAACCCCTAAAGCTAAGTCTAACCCTAACCCTAACACCCCCCCTAAGTTAAATATAATTTTAATCTAATGAAATAAATTAAATATTATTAACTAAAGTATTCCTATTTAAAACTAAATAATTACTTGTAAAATAAACCATAATATAGCTACAATATAACAAATTATATTGTAGCTATTTTAGGATTTATATTTATTTTACAGGCAACTTTGTATTTATTTAGGTACAATAGCTATTAAATAGTTATTTACTATTTAATAGCTAGTTAAAATAATTACAAAATTACCTGTAAAATAAATCCTAACCTAAGTTACAATTAAACCTAACACTACACTATCAATAAATAAATTAAATCAATTAACTACAAGTACCTACAATTAAATAAACTAAACTAAATTACAAAAACAAACACTAAATTGCAAAAAATGAAAAAATATTACAAGAATTTTAAGCTAATTACACCTACTCTAAGCCCCCTAATAAAATAACAAAGCCCCCCAAAATAAAAAAATTCCCTACCCTAATCTAAATTAAAAAAGTTAACAGCTCTATTACCTTACCAGCCCTTAAAAGGGCTTTTTGCGGGGCATGCCCCAAAGAAATCAGCTCTTTTGCCTGTAAAAAAAACACAATACCACCCCCCAACATTACAACCCACCACCCACATACACCTGGACTGTGGCATGCCGGAGGGGGATCCATGGCAAAACTCCCACGTAAAATTACATAGTTGATGCAGAGTCTGGTTTTAATCCATGAAGGGCATAAATCACCTAACATTCCTAAATTGCTTGGAAAAACGTGCTTTAAAACATCAGGTATGATGTTGTATCGATCAGGTAGTGTAAGTGACAGACCAAACTCCCCGTTTAACGCACCACAAACAACCACAAACAGTCCATTTGCACAACCGCAAACTCCCCATTTGTACAAGGTTGGATACCAAGCTAGCCATGTCCCGTTCCTTGTCCTCACTGATGTCATTGAAGGTCTCTTCCTCCACCCAGCCACGTACAACACCAAGGGTCCTCGAAAGGTGACAACAAGCCCCCTGGGACGCCTGCTGTGTTTGGTCTTCCACCTCCTCAAAGCCACCTTCCTCCTCTGGCTCCTCTTCTTCAGACTCCTCTCTCTGCGTTGCCTCTCTCTGCATTATTATAAGGTGTGTTAAGTAGTACTATTCCTATCAGTTTAATCCCTGTTCCGTCCCCTATCAGGGGACGTGTATATGGCATGGATTTTAGGAACCGGGAGATGGAAAAAGATGCTTGGTCGGTCCTCCTACTTCAAATTTGGGGCACTGCGCGTGCAATCGTGGCCGGACTTTTAGCCGACGGACTTTTGGCAGACAGACATTTGGCCGACGGACATTTGGCCGAAACACAAGTGGCTGTCAGATAACAGTCCGGCCACGAGATAGATAGATTTGATAGATAGATACATAGATTTGATAGATAGATCAATAGATGCAATAGATACATTTGATAGATATGATAGATAGATTTGATAGATAAATACATAGATTTGATAGATAGATAATTTCCCAGATAGAGAATTACAAGAAGTGCGGTCTGGGACCCATGGTAAGGTTCCCAGAGGCAGTTGCAGCGCCAGGGGACGTGTATATGGCATGGATTTTAGGAACCGGGAGATGGAAAAAGATGCTTGGTCGGTCCTCCTACTTCAAATTGGGGGCACTGGGCGTGCAATCTACTGTGCCACCAGATATGAGTGGTGTGTTAAGTAGTACTATTCTTATCAGTTTAATCCCTGTTACGTCCCCTATCAGGGGACGTGTATATGGCATGGATTTTAGGAACCGGGAGATGTAAAAAGATGCTTGGTCGGTCCTCCTACTTCAAATTTAGGGCACTGCGCGTGCAATCTACTGTGCCACCAGATATGAGTGGTGTGTTAAGTAGTACTATTCTTATCAGTTTAATCCCTGTTACGTCCCCTATCAGGGGACGTGTATATGGCATGGATTTTAGGAACCGGGAGATGGAAAAAGATGCTTGGTCGGTCCTCCTACTTCAAATTTGGGGCACTGCGCATGCAATTGTGGCCGGACTTTTAGCCGACGGACATTTGGCTGACGGACATTTGGCCAACGGACATTTGGCCGAAACACAAGTGGCTGTCAGATAACAGTCCGGCCACGAGATAGATAGATTTGATAGATAGATAGATACATAGATTAGATAGATAGATCAATAGATGCAATAGATACATTTGATAGATACGATAGATAGATTTGATAGATAAATAGATAGATTTGATAGATAGATAATTTCCCAGACAGAGAATTACAAGACGTGCG
Organism: Bombina bombina; assembly: GCF_027579735.1. Taxonomy (NCBI): domain Eukaryota; kingdom Metazoa; phylum Chordata; class Amphibia; order Anura; family Bombinatoridae; genus Bombina; species Bombina bombina. The sequence goes on along the minus strand of NC_069499.1, from coordinate 1,176,222,119 downwards.
GTCTGGGACCCATGGTAAGGTTCCCAGAGGCAGTTGAGGCGCCAGGGGACGTGTATATGGCATGGATTTTAGGAACCGGGAGATGGAAAAAGATGCTTGGTCGGTCCTCCTACTTCAAATTTGGGGCACTGCGCGTGCAATCTACTGTGCCACCAGATATGAGTGGTGTGTTAAGTAGTACTATTCTTATCAGTTTAATCCCTGTTACGTCCCCTATCAGGGGACATGTATATGGCATCGATTTTAGGAATCGGGAGATGGAAAAAGATGCTTGGTCGGTCCTCCTACTTCAAATTTGGGGCACTGCGCGTGCAATCTACTTAGCCACCAGATATAAGTGGTGTGTTAAGTAGTACTATTCTTATCAGTTTAATCCCTGTTACGTCCCCTATCAGGGGACATGTATATGGCATGGATTTTAGGAACCGGGAGATGGAAAAAGATGCTTGGTCGGTCCTCCTACTTCAAATTTGGGGCACTGCGCATGCAATCGTGGCCGGACTTTTAGCCGACGGACATTTGGCAGACGGACATTTGGCCGACGGACATTTGGCTGAAACACAAGTGGCTGTCAGATAACAGTCCGGCCACGAGATAGATAGATTTGATAGATAGATACATAGATTAGATATATAGATCAATAGATGCAATAGATAAATTTGATAGATAGATAGATAGATAGATAGCTTTGATAGATAAATAGATAGATTTGATAGATAGATAATTTCCCAGACAGAGTATTACAAGACGTGTGGTCTGGGACCCATGGTAAGGTTCCCAGAGGCAATTGCGGCGCCAGGGGACGTGTATATGGCATGGATTTTAGGAACCGGGAGATGGAAAAAGATGCTTGGTCAGTCCTCCTACTTCAAATTTGGGGCACTGCGCGTACAATCTTCTGTGCCACCAGATATGAGTGGTGTGTTAAGTAGGACTATTTTTATCAGATTAATCCCTGTTATGTCCCCTATCAGGGGACGTGTATATGGCATGGATTTTAGGAACTGGGAGATGGAAAAAGATGCTTGGTCGGTCCTCCTACTTCAAATTTCGGGCACTGCGCGTACAATCTACTGTGCGACCAGATATGAGTGGTGTGTTAAGTAGTACTATTCTTATCAGTTTAATCCCTGTTACGTCCCCTATCAGGGGACGTGTATAGGGCATGGATTTTAGGAACCGGCAGATGGAAAAAGATGCTTGATCGGTCCTCCTACTTCAAATTTGGGGCACTGTGCGTGCAATCGTGGCCAGACTTTTAGTCGACGGACATTTGGCCTACGGACATTTAGCCAAAACACGAGTGGCTGTCAGATAACAGTCCGGCCACGAGATAGATAGATTTGATAGATAGATACATAGATTAGATAGATAGATCAATAGATGCAGTAGATACATTTGATAGATACGATAGATAGATAATTTCCCAGACAGAGAATTACAAGACGTGCGGTCTGTGACCCATGGTAAGGTTCCCAGAGATAGTTGCGGCGCCAGGGGTCGTGTATATGGCATGGATTTTAGGAACCGGGAGATGTAAAAAGATGCTTGGTCGGTCCTCCTACTTCAAATTTGGGGCACTGCGCGTGCAATCTACTGTGCCACCAGATATGAGTGGTGTGTTAAGTAGTACTATTCTTATCAGTTTAATCCCTATTACGTCCCCTATCAGGGGATGTGTATATGGCATGGATTTTAGGAACCGGGAGATGGAAAAAGATGCTTGGTCGGTCCTCCTACTTCAAATTTGGGGCACTGCGCGTGCATTCGTGGCCGGACTTTTAGCCGACGGACATTTGGCTGAAACACAAGTGGCTGTCAGATAACAGTCCGGCCACGAGATAGATAGATTTGATAGATAGATAGATAGATGCAATAGATACATTTGATAGATTAGATAGATAGATAGATTTGATAGATAAATAGATAGATTTGATAGATAGATAATTTCCCAGACAGAGAATTACAAGACGTGCGGACTGGGACCCATGGTAAGGTTCCCAGAGGCAGTTGCGGCACCAGGGGACAAGCATATGGCATGGATTTTAGGAACTGGGAGATGGAAAAAGATGCTTGGTCGGTCCTCCTACTTCAAATTGGGGGCACTGCGCGTGCAATCTACTGTGCCACCAGATATGAGTGGTGTGTTAAGTAGTACTATTCTTATCAGTTTAATCCCTGTTACGTCCCCTATCAGAGGACGTGTATATGGCATGGATTTTAGGAACCGGGAGATGGAAAAAGATGCTTGGTCGGTCCTCCTGCTTCAAATTTGGGGCACTGCGCGTGCAATCTAATGTGCCACCAGATAGGAGTGGTGTGTTAAGTAGTACTATTCCTATCAGTTTAATCACTGTTACTTGCCTTTTTTTGTGGTTTGGTTTTTGAAGCCACAGTGCAGCACCAGAGGCCAGAAAAATTTAGCATGTACACATGCCTGAAAAATTAGGTATTGTTGCAGCCGCTGCTGTAGCAGCGGCCAGAAAAATTGATGTTTGTTGCCCAGGCAGAAAGTGCCCTAAAACATTGCGGCTTGAACCCTAGTTGGTGGTGGATAAGTCACGCAAGTCATCCGGCATTCGAAGATAAAATACAGCAGCGTGTGGACCAATTTTAGCCCAAGGCAGCTCATCTCATCAGGCCTTTTTTACTCAAATGTATCGCCCAATGTCAGTCCCTTCAGGATCCATCCCTCATTCATCTTAATAAAGGTGAGGTAATCGAGACTTTTTTGACCTAGGCGACTTCTCTTCTCAGTGACAATACCTCCTGCTGCACTGAAGGTCCTTTCTGACAGGACACTTGAAGCGGGGCAGGCCAGAAGTTCTATCGCAAATTGGGATAGCTCAGGCCACAGGTCAAGCCTGCACACCCAGTAGTCAAGGGGTTCATCGCTCCTCAGAGTGTCGAGATCTGCAGTTAAGGCGAGGTAGTCTGCTACCTGTCGGTCAAGTCGTTCTCTTAGGGTGGAACCCGAAGGGCTGTGGCGATGCATAGGACTTAAAAAGCTCTGCATGTCCTCCATTAACAACACGTCTGTAAAGCATCCTGTCCTTGCCGACGTGGTCGTGGGAGGAGGAGGATTACTTTCACCTCTTCCCCTGTTAGATTCCCGTTGTGCTATGACATCACCCTTATACGCTGTGTAAAGCATACTTTTTAATTTATTTTGGAACTGCTGCATCCTTTCCGACTTGCGGTAATTCTGTAACATTTCAGGCACTTTATGCTTATACCGGGGGTCTAGTAGCATGGACACCCAGTACAGGTCGTTCTCATTCAGCTTTTTTATACGAGGGTCCCTCAACAGGCACGACAGCATGAAAGACCCCATTTGCACAAGGTTGGATGCCGAGCTACTCATGTCCCGTTCCTCGTCCTCAGTGATCTCACTGAAGGTATCTTCTTCCCCCAGCCACATACAACACCACGGGTACCAGATAGGTGACAACGAGCACCCTGGGATGCCTGTTGTGGTTGGGCTTCCTCCTCCTCCTCAAAGCCACATTCCTCCTCTGACTCCTCTTCCTCACAATCCTTTTCCAGCGTTGCTGCAGGTCCAGCAAGCGATGCTGATAAGGCTGTTTCTGGTGGTGATGGTGACGACAACTCTTCCTCTTCACGCTCATCTACGGCCTGATCCAGCACTCTTCGCATGGCATGCTCCAGGAAGAAAACAAATGGTATGATGTCGCTGATGGTGCCTTCGGTGCGACTGACTAGGTTTGTCACCTCCTCAAAAGGACGCATGAGCCTACAGGCATTGCGCATGAGCGTCCAGTAACGTGGCAAAAAAAGGCCCAGCTCCGCAGAGGCTGTCCTAGCACCCCAGTCATACAAATACTCTTGTTTTTTTTTGTTTTTTTTTCTTGTTGGAGCAGGCTGTCGAACATTAGGAGTGTTGAATTCCAACGTGTCGGGCTGTCACAAATCAAGCGTCTCACTGGTATGTTGTTTCCGCTGGATATCGGAAAAGTGCGCCATGGCCATGTAGGAATGCCTCAAATGGCCACACACCTTCCTGGCCTGCTTCAGGACGTCCTGTAAGCCTGGGTACTTATGCACAAAGCGTTGTACGATCAGATAACACACATGTGCCATGCACAGCACATGTGTCAACTTGCCCAATTTCAATGCCGCCACCAAATTACTTCCGTTGTCAGAAACCACTTTGCCGATCTCCAGTTGGTGCGGAGTCAGCGACTGATCCACCTTTGCATTCAGGGCAGACAGGAGTGCTGGTCCGGTGTGACTCTCTGCTTTCAGGCAAGTCAACCCCAAGACGGCATGACACTGCCGTATCCGGGATGTGGAATAGTACATGGGGAGCTGGGGGGTGCCGTTGATGTGGAGCAAGACGCAGCAGCAGAAGAGGACTCAGCTGAGGAGGTTATGGAAGAGGATGGAGTAGGAGGAGTAGAGGAGGTGGCAGCAGGCCTGCCTGCAAGTCGTGGCGGTGTCACCAACTCCTCTGCAGAGCCACGCATTCCATGCTTGGCAGCCGTCAGCAGGTTTACCCAATGCGCAGTGTAGGTGATATACCTGCCCTGACCATGCTTTGCAGACCAGCTATCAGTGGTCAGATGGACCCTTGCCCCAACACTGTGTGCCAGACATGCCATTACTTCCTTTTGCACAATCAAGTATAGGTTGGGGATTGCCTTTTGTGCAAAGAAATTTCGGCCGGGTACCTTCCACTGCGGTGTCCCAATAGCTACAAATTTTTTGAACGCCTCAGACTCCACCAGCTTGTATGGTAAAAGCTGGCAGGCTATAAGTTCAGACAAGCCAGCTGTCTGACACCGGGCAAGGGGGTGACTTTGTGACATTGGCTTCTTATCCTCGAACATGTCCTTGACAGACACCTGACTGTGGGCAGATGAGAAGGAACTGCTCCGGAAGAGAGATGGAGTGGCAGATGGTTGAGAGGGGGCAAGGAGGACAGCAGTGATTGACGTGGCTGAAGATGCTGGACCAGGAGGAGGATGGCGGCTTTGAGTTTGTGTGCTGCTTCTACTCATGGGTTGATCCCATAGGCGTTTTGTGATGTGCGATCATGTGCCTTCGCAAAGCAGTTGTACCTAGGTGGGTGTTGGACTTCCCATGACTCAGTTTCTTTTGGCACAGGTTGCAAATGGCATCGCTGTTGTCAGAGGCAGACACACAAAAAATATGCCACACTGCTAAGCTCTGTGATGACGGCATTCTGGTGGTGGCAACAGCATGCGTTGATTGGCGTGCTGTCTGGCTGACCCCGGGTGCGGATGCATGCTGTCTGACTGTGCCACTAGCTCCTTGCGACGACCTCCCCTTGCTTCCAACTCGTCTCCTCCTCCTCCTCCTCCTCCTCTCTGTCTCCCCATCTGAACTTTCCCCCTGTTCTTCTTCTCTTCTAGCGGGCACCCACGTGACATCCACGGACGCATCGTCATCATCAACCGCTTCACTTGTATCTGACAAATCAACAAAGGAAGCAGCAGCGGGTACAACATCATCATCATCACACCGTACGTCCATGTCTGTAATGCTGCCTGACTGAGACATATCACTGTTATCTACATCCTCTGTTAATGATGGTTGCGCATCACTCATTTCTTCCAACTGATGTGTAAAAAACTCCTCTGACAGATCAAGTGAAGCGGCTGTGGTGCTAGTGTTGGTGGTGGCGGCAGGCGGGCGAGTGGTAACTTGAGAGGTGCCCGAAGATAAGCTGGAGGAGGATGGTGCGTCAAGGTTCGGAGCGGAAGCTATAGAAGATTGGGTGTCCTGTGTTAAAAAGTTAACTATTTCCTCAGAACTTTTCGAGTTCATGGGACGTGACCTCTGAACACTGGGCATTATTCTAGGGCCAAAGGGAATCACAGCACCACAACGGCACCTGCGAGGTGGCATGCCTCTGCCTGTCATTTTTTTTTAAATGTACACTTACACTACTATTAAACAAGATATGAGTGGTGGCACTGGGCAAGTGGGCACAGTATACGCTGTGAGCCTGACACAAAAAAGCAGACTGATTTTTCACAGTCCAAAAAGTTTTTTTTTTTTTTAAATGCACACTTACACTACTATTAAACAAGATATGAGTGGTGGCACTGGGCAAGTGGGCACAGTATACGCTGTGAGCCTGACACAAAAAATCAGACTGATGTTTCACAGTCCAAAACGTTTTTATTTTTTTAAATGTACACTTACACTACTATTAAACAAGATATGAGTGGTGGCACTTGGCAAGTGGGCCCAGTATAAGCTGTGGGCCTGAAACAAAAAAGCAGACTGATGTTTCACAGTCCAAAAAGTTTTTTTTGTTTTTAAATGTACACTTACACTACTATTAAACAAGATATGAGTGGTGGCACTGGGCAAGTGGGCACAGTATACGCTGTGAGCCTGACACAAAAAAGCAGACTGATGTTTCACAGTCCAAAAAGTTTTTACTTTTTTAAATGTACACTTACACTACTATTAAACAAGATATGAGTGGTGGCACTGAGAAAGTGGGCACAGTATACGCTGTAAGTCTGACACAAAAAAGCAGACTGATGTTTCACAGTCCAAAAAGTTTTTATTTTTTTAAATGTACACTTACACTACTATTAAACAAGATATGAGTGGTGGCACTGGGCAAGTGGGCACAGTATACGCTGTGAGCCTGATACAAAAAAGCAGACTGATGTTTCACAGTCCAAAAAGTTTTTATTTTTTCAAATGTACACTTACACTACTATTAAACAAGATATGATTGGTGGCACTGGGCAAGTGGGCACAGTATACGCTGTGAGCCTGACACAAAAAAGCAGACTGATGTTTCACAGTCCAAAAAGTTTTTATTTTTTTAAATGTACACTTACACTACTATTAAACAAGATATGAGTGGTGGGACTGGGCAAGTGGGCACAGTATACGCTGTGAGCCTGACACAAAAAAGCAGACTGATGTTTCACAGTCCAAAAAGTTTTTATTTTTTTAAATGTACACTTACACTACTATTAAACAAGATATGAGTGGTGGCACTGGGCAAGTGGGCACAGTATACGCTGTGAGCCTGACACAAAAAAGCAGACTGATGTTTCACAGTCCAAAAAGTTTTTATTTTTTTAAATGTACACTTACACTACTATTAAACAAGATATGAGTGGTGGCACTGGGCAAGTGGGCACAGTATACGCTGTGAGCCTGACACAAAAAAGCAGACTGATGTTTCACAGTCCATAAATTTTTTTGTTTTTAAATTTACACTACTGTTACACCAGATATGAGTAGTGGCACTGGGCAAGTGGGCACAGTATACGCTGTGAGCCTGGTACACACGCTGGCAGGCAGGCAACTGCAATTAGATTACACAAGCAGACTGATGTTTCACAGTCAAAAACGTTTTTTTTTTAAATTTACACTACTGTTACGCCAGATATGAGTGGGGGCACTGGGCAAGTGGGCACAGTATACGCTGTGAGCCTGGCACACACTCTGGCAGGCAGGCAACTTCAATTAGATTACACTAGCAGACTGATGTTGCACAGTCAAAAAAGTTTTTTTTTTTAAATTTACACTACTGTTACACCAGATATGAATTGTGGCACTGGGCAAGTGGGCCTGGCGCACACGCTGGCAGGCAGGCAACTGCAATTAGATTACACTAGCAGACTGATGTTTCACAGTCGAAAAAGTTTTTTTTTTTAAATTTACACTACTGTTACACCAGATATGAATGGTGGCACAGGGCAAGTGGGCCTGGCACACGCTGGCAGGCAGGCAACTGCAATTAGAATACACAAGCAGACTGATGTTTCACAGTGAAAAAAGTTTTTATTTTTTAAATTTACACTATTGTTACACCAGATATGAGTGGTGGCACTGGGCAAGTGGGCCTGGCACACACGCTGGCAGGCAGGCAACTGCAATTAGATTACACTAGCAGACTGATGTTTCACAGTCAAAAAAGTTTTTTTTTAAAATTTACACTACTGTTACACCAGATATGAGTGGTGGGACTGGGCAAGTGGGCATAGTATATGCTGTGAGCCTGGCACACACGCTGGCAGGCAGGCAGGCAACTGCAATTAGATTACACAAGCAGACTGATGTTTCACAGTCAAAAAAGTTTTTTTTTTAAAAATTTACACTACTGTTACACCAGATATGAGTGGTGGCACTGGGCAAGTGGCATTACACAGGGAAAAAAAATAAAAAAATAAAAAATGATGTTCTAGCCCTAAAAAGGGCTTTTTGGGGTGCTGCCCTTACAGCAGAGATCAGATGAGTCCTTCAGGACTGTAGTGGACACTGAATACACTAGCCTAGCTATCAATTTCCCTATTAAATCACCAGCAGCTATACTGTCCCTCCTCTCACTAACAATGCAGCTTCCGAATGAATCTAAAATGGCTTCTGTCCAGGAGCTGGGAGGGTCTGGGAGGGAGGGTCTGCTGCTGATTGGCTGGAATGTGTCTGCAGACTGTGAGATAAAGGGTCAAAGTTCACTCAATGATGACGAATAGGGGGCGGATCGAACATCGCATATGTTCGCCCGCTGTTGCGAACGTGAACAAGCTATGTTCGCTGGGAACTATTCGCCGGCGAACTATTCGCGACATCACTAATCATTACCTATATTATTCCTATTTAAAACTAAATACTTACCTATGAAATAAACCCTAAACTAGCTACAATATAACTAATAGTTACATTGTAGCTAGATTAGGGTTTAATTTTATTTTACAGGCAAGTTTGTATTTATTTTAACTAGGTAGAATAGTTACTAAATAGTTATTGACTATTTAATAACTTCCTAACTAAAATACATACAAATTTACCTGTAAAATAAAACCTAACCTAAGTTACAATAACACCTAACACTACACTACAATTAAATAAATTACCTACCTTAAATACAATTAAATAAATTAAATAAAATTAGCTAAATTACCAAAAACAAAACAAAACTCTAAATTACAGAAAATAAAAAAAATTACAAGATCTTTAAACTAATTACACCTAATCTAATAGCCCTATCAAAATAAAAAGCTCACCCAAAATAAAATATACCCTAGCCTAAACTAAACTACCAATAGCCCTTAAAATGGCCTTTTCTGGGGCATTGCCAAAAAGAAATCAGCTCTTTTACCTGTAAAAAAAAAAATACAAACAACCCCCCCAACAGTAAAACCCGCCACCCACACAACCAACCCCCCAAATAAAACCCCAACTAAAAAAACCTAAGCTCCCCATTGCCCTGAAAAGGGCATTTGGATGGGCATTGCCCATAAAAGGGCATTTAGCTCTATTGCAGCCCAAAGCCCTAACCTAAAAAATAAACCCACCCAATACACCCTTAAAAAATCCTAACACTAACCCCCGAAGATTCACTTACCGGGAGAAGTATTCATCCAAGCGGCAAGATGTCCTCAACGACGCTGGCAGAAGTGGTCCTCCAGACCAGTCTCCATTAAAATCTATGTAGAGAAAAAGTTAGTGTGGTTGTGTTATCCGAGGTCCTTAAGTTAGCGAATATCAGGTTTTGCTCACGTGCAAAAAATTTACTTTAGACTTGTAATACATGCGCTAACCTGCGTAAAAAGGGATTGCTAAGTAGCGTTACACTTGTAATCTAGCGCTATATATTTTGTTATTGCACATATATGTTTTCTTAAACTATGTATTTATGTATTATTATTATTTAGAAATTACTTATCAAATTCATTAGTTTAAAAGAAATTTAAACTCTCGGATATAATTTTTCTATTTATTACTGAGTACTCCAAAGATTTTTTGAACTTAACACTGGTTTTGCACACGTGCAACATACCTGACATTTTGAAATTATAGTAGTGACAAAGTAGCGGTTTCCAAATACATCAAACAGGAGAAAATATGCCGGTTAAAACATCCATTTTATTGTGCAAAAAAAGTTAAAAAGAACAAAAGGGCACAGCACAGAAACTGCAGCTGACGCGTTTCCTGCCTTTACGGCACTTCCTCAGAGCTGTAATACAGGTGAAGTTACAAGCCTTAAATTGCAGATATTGCTAAGATATTATTAGGAACAAAAATTATGTTTTACAAACAACACCATAAAACCGGGATGATAAATTATCAATGTATAAACAATAAATGTAAATATTAATTATTAATCACCCTTAAATAGTATGCTTGTCTCACTCTAATAGAGCCTTTATATATGATATCCCATTAAAACAAGAAATTGTCTATCCAAATGAACAGAATAATTTAACCATTTAACTCCGATCTATGAATAACTTGACATCACTAATTGTATTAATGCCTATAGGATGTCCTAATAATATCTTAGCTAGCAAAATATAAACAGCTAGCCATATAGATCTGTATATGTCAGATACATATATTATTTCCATTCCGAGTTTTGTAGATTTGTACATATATTTTTCACATTTTTACAGAGTGTTGTTTTAGAGTTGATATTTAGCTTTTTTTTGCATATTATTAAAGTGTGATTATGTATTGGTAATTGGAGGTTCAGCTGCTTGACCATGGTTTAAACAAACAGAGACAGTTTGTCTGTCTTTTGATTGGTTCAGGTGAGCAGCTCTACCTGCAATTTAAGGCTTGTAACTTCACCTGTATTACAGCTCTGAGGAAGTGCCGTAAAGGCAGGAAACGCGTCAGCTGCCATTTCTGTGCTGTGCCCTTTTGTTCTTTTTAACTTTTTTGCACAATAAAATAAATGTTTTAACTGGCATATTTTCTCCTGTTTGATGTATTTGGAAACCACTACTTTGTCACTACTATATTGGAATACTTTTATTCAAGGGCGGAGTGGAGAGCCCCAGCGCCTCCAACATCACAGCCAGTGCTGTGAATACACCGTCAGCATTATATCAAGGTCTTACGCTCTCTCTGTAAGTACAAGCAATACTTGCTAACCGGGACTGGTTTCTTGTGACTACACAGGGGAGTTTGTTTGGATATTCCCAAACCACTACAGCGATTGCCGATTCTATAAGGCGAGTCTGGACATAAGAGGGGTAAGCCTTGTTGATATCAGTATACTTATACTTACATTGTGGAATATATATCTTTATTGTTAACCCCGTGATAGCCGCTAATTGTGGGACTTGGAGAAAGTCGATTTCACGGAGGGTTATACATAACCACTCACAAAAGGTTACACTTTAAAATACTCTGTGACTAATACAGGGATTTTGAAATTATATAAGAATTTATATAAACTAATTGGAGTAACTTGAGATGTTGTCCTCTGTATAAAGTCACTTGGGTTGCACTATGGACTGTGTTAGTACTTTCCCGGCACCACTTTAATAATTAGTCTAAAATAATATAAAATTATATATTTGAAACAAATGGTAAACTTTCCTATATTTTCAAATACAATAATCTCCTTTAAATAGGTCAGTACATTTGTTAATTTGAGCCAAACTCACATGCTTTAAAAAGGCATGGTTAAATATGTGTGTTTTGCATTTCCCTCTCACTCGCTAGAATTGTAAAATATATTTTGCATACGTCAACAGTAACTTTTCACACCTAATGTATTTGCAAAACTATATATATATATATACAGTGGATATAAAAAGTCTACACACCCCTGTTAAAATGTCAGGTTTCTGTGATGTAAAAAAATGAGACAAAGATAAATCATTTCAAAACTTTTTCTACCTTTAATGTGACCTATAAACTTTACAACTCAATTGAAGAACAAACTGAAATCTTTTAGGTAAAGGGAAATAAAAATAAAAAACTAAAATAATATGGTTGCATAAGTGTGAACACCCTTTTATAATTAGGGATGTAGTTGTGTTCAGAATTAAGCAATCACATTCAAAATCATGTTAAATAGGAGTCAGTACACACACCTGTCCTCATTTAAAGTGCCTCTGAGTAACCCCAAATAAAGTTCAGCTGTTCTAGTAGGTCTTTCCTGACATTTTGTTAGTCTCATCCTACAGCAAAAGCCATGGTCCGCAGAGAGCTTCTAAAGCATCAGAGGGATCTCATTGTTAAAAGGTATCAGTCAGGAGAAGTGTACAAAAGAATTTCCAAGGCATTAGATATACCATGGAACACAGTGAAGACAGTCATCATCAAGTGAAGAAAATATGGTGCAACAGTGACATTACCAAGAACTGGATGTCCCTCCAAAATTGATGAAAAGATGAGAAGAAAACTGGTCTGGGAGGCTGCCAAGAGGCCTACAGCAACATTAAAGGAGCTGCGGGAATATCTGGCAAGTACTGGCTGTGTGGTACATGTGACAACAATCGCCCGTATTCTTCATATGTCTGGGCTATGGGGTAGAGTGGCAAGACTGAAGCCTTTTCTTACAAAAACAAACATCCAAGCCCGGCTAAATTTTGCAAAAACACATCTGAAGTTTCCCAAAAGCATGTTGCAAAAGGTGTTCTGGTCTGCTGAAACCAAAGTTGAACTTTTTGGCCATAATTCCAAAAGATATGTTTGGCGCAAAAACAACACTGCATATCACCAAAAGAACACCATAGCCACAGTGGAGCATGGTGGTGTCAGCATCATGCTTTGGGGCTGTTTTTCTTCAGCTGAAACTGGGGCCTTAGTCAGGGTAGAGTGAATAATGAACAGATCCAAATACCAGACAATATTGGCACAAAACCTTCAGGCTTCTGCTAGAAAGCAGAACATGAAGAGGAACTTCATCTTTCAGCATGACAAAGACCCAAAGCATACATCCAAATCAACAAAAGAATGGCTTCACCAGAAGAAGATTAAAGTTTTGGGATGGCCCAGCCAGAGCCCAGACCTGAATCCAATTAAAAATCTGTGGGGTGATCTGAAGAGGGCTGTGCACAGGAGATGCCCTCGCATTCTGACAGATTTAGAGTGTTTTTGCAAAGAAGAGTGGTCAAATCTTGCCAAGTCAAGATGTGCCATGCTGAAAAACTGATACCCAAAAAGACTGAGTGCTGTAATAAAATCAAAAGGTGCTTCAATAAAGTATTAGTTTAAGGGTGTTCACACTTATGCAACCATATTATTTTATTTATTTATTTTTATTTCCCTTTACCTAAAAGATTTCAGTTTGTTTTTCAATTGAGTTGTACAGTTTATAGGTCACATTAAAGGTGGAAAAAGTTCTGAAATGATTTATCTTTGTCTCATTTTTTTACATCACAGAAACCTGACATTTTAACAGGGGTGTGTAGACTTTTTATATCCACTGTATATATATATATATATATATATATATATATATATATATATATATATATATAATAGTAGGCGTGTAGTTTGCACGCTCACTTCATATCAACCAGGGTGCAAGTATCAGTATGTCCATATAGCAAATTAAGTATACCACAATGGATTTTCTTTCCAATGGAAGTACCTTTATTCCAACAGTGACGTTTTGATGGCTTCACCCCTTTATCAGACCAACCAGAAATACAACATCAACCAAACATTTAAAGGCATGAAACCCCTCCCCCAGGTAAAAATTGTGCCCAAACCCATGGTTGTCATGTTAACCACAGTAATATGACCCACAGAGATACTGGTGTAAAAATAACAATCACAGTAATGTAGTGACAACTTGAATACAGTGCTTATAACCTACAAAGATAAATAAGATTAAAACAAGTGACCTCATTGTTAACTAAGACAAGACCAGGTTGTATACAAAATCAGGGTAATTACTTAATAAACCAAAACAATTTCAATCCTTGTGTGTATTAATTTATATTGATTCGAAAATGTCCAACCATTAATATGATGTCCAATATTAAAAATAATAAATGTATACTTTGGCCATCCTTTGTTGTGTAATGTTATCAGATAAATGACTCTGACCCTGACAATCTTGTCACAGTGACCCTGCAACCATATGTATGCAGCTGCAACATAGTGATGGATAGATGGTTTAAAACCCACCAACTAGTCATGATGACCTGTTGCTGAAGAATGGGCATAGAACCCACTCCCACAGGCCCAAAACCCTTTCATAGGACACCAGATCCTTGCGCCAAACCACAAGAGGGGAGATAATTATGACCTGTCATAGGAAACAGTGCCAATGTATCTTCATATTTAATCCAAAAGGGTCACTGTGACATGGACATCATATTTATGGTTAGACATTTCCATACTGATTGTGAAACTGAATCCATATTATGTTGAATATAATCAGGACTTCTGGCTGGTGATGTGTTTTATGACTTTATGTGTCTGTCTCAGTTAGACCATGAGTAAGCATCCTGATTGACCTTTGTAATAACAGACCAATGATCTTAATCATGTGAGGTTGTTTATCTTGTCACTCGATAGAGCAGATATCAGTCTGTGGCCAATAATTTGACAAGTTGCTGTTCACTTTTCGACTAATAGTGAGCTATTTTAAGCCAATTTTTTTTACTTATTATATCTACCACGATCGACCATTGTGATAACTGACTAATGAGCTGTAATTGTGAAGTAGTTTATAGTTAACTGTCACAGGGACTTCAGATCTACTATTTGCATATCGGGATAGCGGTATCCTATTATGATAAATATTTTTGTGCGTGGCTACGATCTGAATCATTAGACTCATTCTAGATTGATGCCCCAAGTACTATCCTATTACAGGGTCTCATACCCTACCATTAATACTATGGGCAGCATGATAATGTACATAATCTAATAGGGTTGCTTTATTATTATACACACTGGTCCACTATCGCTCTATGACATAACCTAATTGCCAATAGTTATGTATTATATTTGGCTAGCCCCTACAATACTTCAAGTGGGATGCAGTCTCGGTTAGTGCGACCCATTTGGTAGTTGCATGCCCCATCCTGGATATTAATAATACCATGTCTCCTAATTTTGAATTTATATTCAAGCCCGTAATAATAGTTTATTATTTGATACTGTGTCGCAGTAGGGTATAATATGGTGAGACTAAGAAATACAATAGTGAGAACCACATGTTTTGTCTTATCGTATACAGGTATCTATAGTAATACCCCTACACGCTATAATTCTGTGTCCAGAACTTATTGCAGGCACTAGATGAAAGGTATCTTTTTTTATTATAGAAGTCACATTCTTTTCTTTTCGTGATTCAGATAGAGCATACTATTTTAAACACATTTCCAATTTACTTCTATTATCTAATGTGCTTCTTTCTTTTGGTATCCTTTGTTGAAAAACATACCAAGGTAGTCTTGGGAGCTGGGAGCTAGCTGCTGATTGGTGGCTGCAAATATATACCTCTTATCATTGGCTTTCCAATGTGTTCAGCTAGCTCCTAGTAGTGCATTGCTGCTCCTTCAGTATAGGATACCAATAGAATACAGCAAAACTGATGATAAAAGTAAATTTGAAAGTTATTTAAAATAATATGCTTTATCTGAATTATGAAAGAAAACTTTGGGATTGCATGCCCCTTTAAAGTTGCTGGTGTCATAGGGGTATTTAGCTTGACTTACCCCGCTGCCAGATACTGATTGGTCCTGTAGCCTTGAAAAGAAGGATGATTGGAAGATAGAAGAGGCCGCTTGGATGAGGACTTCTCGCCGCCTGGATAAGGACTTCGCCGCCTGGATGAAGATCGTTCAAGCGGGACTTCAAAAACTGTAAGTGGATCTTTGGGGGATAGTTATTTTTTTTATTTTTTTTTATTTATATTTCTTTATTTTTCAAATAGAAAACATACAGAACAAAAATATCCTAACACATCAAGGATATACATTGGGTAAAAAATGAGGAATGCGACACGCAGGTCTAGAAATTTTAATACAAACGTATACATATGACATTTGTGTGTGGAACCTGGCACATTATGAACTCTTAGAGGTATAAGTAGGGAGGATAGAGTGAAGGAAAGAAATAGAGAAGAATGGAGAAGAGGGAGAAAATGTGGGGGAAAAGAGGCGAATGATGGGGTAATTTGGATGTCCTTTAAAAGTAAGGGTAGGGGGGGACCCGGGGTGTCTCATATTAAAGTGTATGAGGGCACGATCCATAGTTAAATGTCATAGGTAGTGGTATTGGGCTTCCAGTCGGTGTCGTACTGTTCCTTCCAGTCTGCCCAAACAAGTTCAAACAAGTCAGAATTGTTCAATTTATAGAAAATGTCCTTCTCCCTAGTGTATATATATATGCCATTGTGTTGCAGACTACAGACCAACTAGGGGGAAATTCCTTTTTACACGAACAAGCTATGGCGTGCTTAACAGTCATGAATAAATATATTCAGATGTATGAGTGGTGTTTAGGTAAAGTGTGGATATTTTAGTGCAGAAGGGCTGAGGAGGGCAATTTAGGGAGAGGGATATCGATATCAGTCAGGGCTTTAAAGTATTTCTGCCACAAGGGTTGAATCACAGGACACTCCCACCAGATATGAAATGCATTACCTCTGTGACCACATTTCCTCCAGCACTCGGGGGACGCACTCTAGAACATCTTCGCTAACCTGGTAGGTACATAGTACCAGTGGGATAAGAGTTTGAAGTAAACCTCATACAGCGTTGTGCAGTGTACGGCCTTCTGGGTCAGGGAGAAGGCACGCTCCCACATAGCCGGGAGAACCCGTGTTCTTAATAATATTTCCCAGCGGGCCAAGTGGGCAGGCATTTCAGGACCTTGTGTACCACTTAGTAACATTTAGTGGAGGGAGAGGGGCCTACGCAGCCTAGCCCCCTGGTCCCAAATGGTCTCCCATAGGGTGAGCTGGCAAGTAAGATTCGGCTTAGATCCCCAACTATTTAAGAAGCTCTTAATTCTGTGGAACTCAAAAGACAAGTAAGGAGGGATCTGGGAAGTGCCACTAATTTGGGAAAACTGTTTAAAGGAGTCCTGAGAAGTTGGGGACCACAATGGGCCCATTTATTAGGATGGGAATCCTGCAATCCCTAAAGGAGACCTGCTATGGAGGTGATAGGGGAGGGGTGTGGGGCAATATGCGGATGATGTCTGATTCCATTCCAGAAATCAAGGCACTCATGGACAATCGGGTTAATCAACTCAAGCTCTCTACAGCAGTGTGGTGGGGTCCAGATTAGATCTCGTAGACTAACATGATGAGGTAGGGAGGCTTGCTCAATTGATCTCCATTTAGAATGAGATAATTTAACTTCCCATTGAGACACATGGGTGAGCATAGCACCTTCATAGTACCGGGAAACCGACGTAGAGGCTATGCCTCCAGAGGTTTTAGGGACTTGGAGCAATTTGTGTGCTACCCTGGGAGTCTTGTCCTGCCAAATGTATTTCGTGAACCCACTTTGAAATTGGAGTAGTAGGTATCTGGGAATCTTAACAGGTAGGCACCTAAATAAATAGGTGAGTCTTGGAAGGAAAGACATTTTCAAAGCCGCGACCCTGCCGAGCCAGGATACATGTTGTAGGTTACAATCCCTCCTCAGGGAGCAAAGCGAGATAAGGAGGGGAAGATAATTATCCTTGATTATTTGGGGAAGGCTACTAGATAGTCGAACACCTAAGTGTAAGACAGAATGGTCCGTCCAAGTAAAGTTGAAGCTTTTTTTTAGGGAGGCTACTTGCGCACTTGTGAAGCCTTGTGTGTACACTTCCGTTTTTGAGAGGTTCAATTTATAGTATGAGTGGGCGCCGAAGGAGGTAAGCATATCTAAGAGTCTGGGAATATTTTGAATGGGGTGCGATGAGAAGAGCGTGACATCGTCTGCGAATAACGCAATTTTGTGTGCCAAACAAGGTGACACCCTGTATGTGGGGGTCAGCCCTTATTTGTTCTGCCAGAGGCTCAATTGATAAGGCAAATAATAGTGGCGACAGAGGACAGCCTTGTCTAGTGCCATTTGTAATAGTAAAGGAGGGGGAGTGAAAGCCCAGGCCGCTTACAGAAGCTGTGGGAGTCGAGTAGAGGGCTTTGATGGCCTCTATAAAATCGCTGGGTTGACGGAAGCGTTCAAGGACCGCCCAAAGATATTGCCATCTAACCCGGTCGAAAGCCTTCTCGGCATCAAGAGAGATGACCGACAGCGGCCTCCGAAGTCAAGAAGAGAGAGTGAGGATGTTAAGAAGTCTTCTTGTGTTGTCTGGACCCTCTCGTTAGGGCACAAAGCCCACCTGGTCCTGGTCGATTAGGGAAGGTAGCAGGTTGGCAAGCCTGTTGGCCAACATCTTAGAATAAAACTTTCTTTCAGTGTTTATTAAAGAAATGGGTCTATAACTGGCACACATGGTTGGGTCCTTGTCTTGTTTTAGAATTAGTGACTATATTGGCTTCCAAAAATTCTTTCTGGAAGTGGCCTTCTTTTCTAGCTAGGTTATAGAATTTGAGTAGTAAGGGAGAAAGTTCCTGAGCAAAGATTTTATAAAAATTAACCGAGTAGCCATCAGGGCCAGGTGACTTAAAAGATTTCACGTTTCTAATAACCGCCAGAATTTCCGAAAGCGAGAAAGGGGAGCTTAAGAGGTCACGTTGCTCCGGGGCGAGAGTGGGGAATGATAGCGAATGCCACCCCTATTTTGGACGGGATCTGATGAAGGGAATCTGGAGTTTGTATACAATGAATTTGCGATGCCCCCGTCCTATTTCTAATTTTGTTGGCCAGTAGAGTGTCAGCTTTGTTGCTTTTATAATAAAACATGTGTTTTAGTTTGGTGAGGTTGATCTGAGTTCTACGGAGCTCAAGCTGAGAGATGTGATTCTTAATTGCAGTGATTTGAGAGATAGTGTCCATATTAATAATGTTCCTATTTTGTTCTTCTAGCTGCCTCAATTTGATATGGGCTTGTGAAAGAGTAAGGCCAGCTTGTTTTCTAAGATATGCCTGTTTAGTGGGCAGGAGTCCTCTAATCGTGGCTTTGGCTGCACCCCATAAGGTGTCATCTCTAACTGAGGCATTGTCGTTAGTTTGAATGTAATGAGTGATGTCCCTACGGAGTTCCTCTCTGAAGGGTACGTCATCTAGAATGTGGTGGGGCAGGCGCAGCTGGGTCTCAAACGAGTGGTGTTGGTGGAACTTATATCGGCCTGCACCAGATCATGATCAGACCAGGCACAAAGAAATATTCTGGCTTGCACGACTAGGTCCAGGGAGTCTGCTGTAGAAAATATGTAGTCTAGTCTAGAATACAGTCTATGCAGGTGTGAGAAGTGAGTATAGTCATTATCCTGTGGGTGGAGGGCTCTCCAAATATCATAAAAGCCTGAGTAGGACATTAAGTGTTGGAACTAGGGTTGCCAGGTGTCCGGTATTTAACCGGACAGTCCAGTATTTTCATTAGCTGTCCGTTAATATCTTTTAAAGAATACCGGACAAGGCTAACTTGCCTGACAAAGAAAACTTTTTTGCCCTTACAGAACAGTTGCAGTGAGGCACTGGGGAGAGAGTAAAGCTGATTACTGCAGCGCTCCTCACGAGTAACATTGCAACCACTTAAAAAGATGAATAGCTCAGCACAGCAGCCGCTCTTTCTGACCCTGCTGAATCAGAGTGACATTATGTCACGTGATACCGTAGTTCAGCGCGGGTGCTCTCTACCTAGGAACTGGGAGTAAGTTATGCAGACTGTCTGAATCTGGAGTGAGGGAGATTTACAGCCTGCTAGATTGTAGGAGCCAGCCAGGTTAACCCTTAACCATGAGGTAAATTGTGTATGCACTTAACAAGAGTGAAAATGTGTGTGTGTATATATATATATATATATATATATATATATATATATTATATATATATATATATATATATATATATATATATATATATGAGGGGCTAATATATATATTAGTACAGCTCTATGTAAATGAAACAAATGTACTAGCCCCCCAAAAATGATTTTATATGCAGTATATAGCAAATGTGCACCCATCTCTGTCTTAAAAATTGTATTTTATAACTTTTCAATTATATTTTTGTGTATTAAAATTGTAAATAACCTGTTTTGTCTTGAAAGAGTGCTTAACATGTTCCTTAACATACACCCAGTGTATATATATACTGGGTCGTCACAGGAGGGTGATGTTCCCCCTTCTTCTCTGTTCTACATTTGATTTTACCAAGTCGCTTTATGTATTCTATGTTTTTAAAGGCTATTGAATAAAGGACTGCTTTTATTTCATCTTACCTTTGGAGTGCCGAGGAGTCTTTCCTGTTTCCCTATTTATATATATATATATACATACACTTCTTTTTTTTACCCATTTTCTCTCAACCCCCCCCCCCCCCAGTTTATCTATCCGGTATTTTTGCCGCAGACACCTGGCAACCCTAGTTGGAACCTACTGGATAATTGCTTGTTTGGGGAAGGCGCTATAAACTTAGAAGTAGCTTTTCTATCAATTATAGGATCCCAGACCATATTAAAGTCCCCGGCTAGAAGGACCCTACCCTGTCGGACTTGCGCAAGGACATGGAGAATGTGCTTGAGGCATCTGGTTGGTTAGTGTTTGGGAGATATATAGAGGCCAGGGTATAAGTCACATGATTTAGTTTACAGATTAGAATGACATATCTCGCCTGAGGGTCTTTGATAACTTGTATTGATTCAAAGGCGAGCCGCTCATGCAGTAGTATCGCTACCCCTTTGGCTTTATTAGTAAAGGAGGCTGTTTCAATGTGTGTGTAGGATTTGGAAACAAGTTTAAGGGGTTCACTGTCTAGCCAGTGGGTTTCCTGAAGAAAGACAACATCGGAATTGTGGTGTATTAGGGACCTGAGTAAAAGACTGCGTTTATGGGGGGAGTTGAGACCTCTAACATTATGAGTTAGTAACTTGATAGTGGGCATAATAGGTGGTGGGAAAAAGAGGAAGAGACTATAGTGCTGGTAATAGACTATACAGGAGGACAGGGGGGTGGGGGAAGGGGCTCAGGGAGAGAGATGGGTAAGTAGGGTGGGCACAAGGAGAGTACCCAGTAATGTGGTGGAAATAATCCACCTCAAGGAGTCCTAGCGTGGACTTCTGGGTGGGGGCGGAGCACTCTAAATAATGAACCAAAGTGTATGAGGCTGAGAACATCATCAGCCCCGCTCTGTAGCAAACATGTACTTAAATATGATTAAATAACAATAAATCTTAACTTGATCAGCAAAAAAGTAAAAGGATTACAGACAAAATATGTAGTGCAATTTCGACCTGAACTAGCGTAATGGATAAAACAGACCTGCAGAAGATGGGACAAGGTGCAGCGTCTACAGGGTCAGCTAGTGTCTGTAAGTTGGAGCATTTTTGCTTTTTTAGCTCTTTGGTCTTTGGTTGACCACTCAGGCGCAGAGGCACGTAGCTTAGGATGAGGAGGGTCCCGTTGAGGGGGGAGGCTCAGGACGAAGTCCCCAGCTCATCAGCAGAGACAGGCCCTGAGCCAATGTTGCAGCCACATAGGTTTGATTGTCCTTAGTGATGATGATCTGGGTGGGGTATCCCCATCTGTACTTGATACTATTTTTACGGAGAGCAACAGTAACAGGCTGGAACTGTCTCCTTTGTTGAAGCGTGTAAGCTGAGAGATCAGGGAGAAGTTGTATATCTTTAAACCTCTCGCCCAGAGGTGGTCTGGATCAGTCGGTCCGTCTGGATCAGTCGGTCCTTGTACAGAAAACTGTTGGAACAGACTATCATGTCCCGTGGCTTGTCGGAGGCCCGTTCCATGGTACTAGTTAACCCTTCAGGAGTACCTATTAAATCACGAAAGAGGTCCATCAGAAACTCCTGTAGCTCAGCAGGGGTGACCGACTCAGGGACTCCCCGAAATCTGATGTTATTACATCTGGATCTGTCCTCGACGTCTGCTAGCTTGAGTTCTAGTTGAGAAATTTGATCTGCCAAGTTCTCTGAATATGAGAGAAGGTTAGACTGATCCACCACAATATCATCCTGTTTCCGTTCCAGTGAATCCACCATTTCACCAATGTCAGAGATTTCCTTTTTGAGTTCGGGAGAACTACGTTGAATTTCCTGTGTTATGAATTTGGTCTGTGAGGCCAACATTTTCTTCAGCGTTGTTTCAGTGATGAAGTGCTGAGAGGCAGATGCTGAGTGGATACTGGATTGAGACTCCTTATCCTGCGAGTCAGGGTCACTTAGGTCTCTTGGAGATTCCATGTTTGAACCTTTAGGCTGTTGTGTGAAGTGGTCATAGACCGTCTTCTTTGATTTCAATGCTGATTTAGGGAGCCTCCTAGCCGAATGAGGCATTTTGAGAAGGCTAGCTGTTAGAAAAGTCAATAGAGAATAAGAACCTAAGGTCTCTTTATAACAATAAAGCGTATAGTTCCGCTGAAAAAGAAGGTTAGTACATCACATATATCTAACAAGCATTACTCCAATATTAATAGAGCGGGGCTGTGTGTCAAACGAAAGAGAACTGTGCTACATTATGCAAGCAATACAAATCTGTTACAGACATGCTGGACACCAGATCGAGCCCCTCACCTTAGGGAACCTAGGGATACGAACTGAAGGAAGGGAGAAGGGAGTTGGAAATGACCCACCCAGACAGGCCGGGCGGGAGCGGGAAGGTGAGGGACAGTCGCACAGAGGTTAAACTTTTAGGTTCACAGGCAAATGGCAGAAATATAGTGTAAAAGTATACAGAGGATAGTGCTAGATAGTGAGCTACCTTGGGGCTGAAAGACCCCTCTCAACTCAGGGGAAGGGGATACGACCCGAAGGAAGGGGAAAAGGGAAGTGGAGGTGACCAGCCTAGACTAGCTAGGCCAGAAAGGCAGAGTCTTGAGGGGGTAGCACTTAAGAATACACTTATACCCCTCAAAGGGATGAACCCCAGTGGGAGTGTGCAGTGGGAGAAGGAAGGTGTCACTTAGTTACGTGAAGACTACTCCTTTATGATAAGTGGGGGGTGGGTCAAGAATATGGCCTGATATGTCATGCAACCTTGCCTATAGGAGCGTGCAACAGTTAGCTTGTGTCATTACCATATAAAGTGGACAAATCATACAGTCTAGGTATTATAAGTGTGACAATGCAAGAAAAAGTAACACTCCACTCTGGGGAAGGCCCACAGAGGCACATATGCTGACACAGCAGCTTTTATACAATTACTCCTAATAAGTTATGAAATAGCCCAGTTCCTTCAGAGGGAGCTCAAGATGCAGAAAAATGCTCCAATTAATGGTATGACAAAAATCCTGTGATGTAGAGAAATGGGTGTAGTGAAATAAATTACATATACACACCCTCAGGATTGTGGCCTGGGCTGGGCACGACTTAAACTAGCACAATTCTCTCAACTCTTCAACTTACAATTATCACAGTCACTGAGTATAGTAGAGACTAGCAACTAGTAAGCACCCAGAGAGAGTCTTTATGTTACTTTGTACTTGTTAGTATGCACAGCTCAGCAAGAGTCCCTCTGATGTTGGGGCACACATAACTCTAGTGTGGGGTGCCATGAGTAGCAGGGATGACCACAATTCTGTAACTTGAAGGGCCTAACCTGAGTTTGGATATAAGGAGGCACAAAGAGCAAGAAGTCTCACCTAAAACTGCTCAGGTTAGGAGAAGGGGTTATAGCCAAACTATTGCCCCCACAGAGTCTCAGACCCAAATCATGTACTAGGTAGTAAGTCGTATAATTATATCCCCTGAGAATATATTGAATAAAAATTAGGTCTCACCAAATTCAAAGGGGTAGGTAGCCGGTTCACTCTGCAACAGTCCTCTCAAAAGGGGAGTCTTGGTCCAGTTCCAGAGGCCGGAGAAGAGAGAAATTACTCAGGAGCAGATCGGTGTTGAAGTGCCACAGCAGGCCTCTCTCAGGACCTGGTAAGCCCCCCAGACTGCAGCTGTAATCCTCGGAAGGCTCCGTGAGGGGCTGAGGGTGGATGAAGAGGAATCACCAACTTGTTGTCACCTCCCCACGTGGGCCCCAGTAGCAGAAAGGCCGGTGCGGTAAGGAGGCCCTTGAGTCCAAGATGGCGTCTGTTCGCGCCCTTTTGACAATACCTGAGGGGTAAGTGAAAATCTCGCTACTCGCGTAGCAAGGCAGGTCTCTCAGTGCTCACAGTGCCCCACAAACTCTCCGGTGCCCCCAACCAGTACCAGCTGGACTACGTGTATCCTCAGGGCTTTGCTAGAGCCTCCAGGTTTGGTGCGGTCGCCTCTCTCTCTCACATGGGGTGCCGATAATTGTTCCTCCGGATGATGTGTCCCCATGCACCAGACATCCGATTAACCTTAGCCTTGAGAGTGAGTGCTCCGGAGCGGATCCCCGGCCCTCCGGAGCAAGACGTATTATGTGGGCAGTTGTGGGGCAAAGTCGCCAGCAGCGGTATGTGAGGGACAATGCGGTGATCCGATGTGTAGACAGCCTGTCACCGGCAGTTGTCCCAGGGATGGTGCTCTCTAGCTAGTCCTGCTGCCAGTAAAGTTGTTGAAACTCCGGAGCAGGGCCCTGACCCTCCGGAGGGCAGAAACCTCCACAGTCACGCTCTGCACCGTCCAGGCAGGGAAGGTAGCACTCAAAATACTCCTTAAAAAAAAAAAAAACACACACGAAGAGGAGTCACAAGTGTTCAATACTATGAGTGAGGGTAGAGATAAATAATTTTTTTTAGATTTAGCTACCAATTACTAGAAAAAATGAATTTTCCAGAGCAGAGCTGCTAGCAAGCACGTCCTAACTCTTCCATGGCAAGCTCTGCCCCCCCCTATTTAGTTTTTTAATGTCTTTTTGGGTGTTTTTTTTTTTAGTTTAGGGTTTGGGCATCCTCTTCATATAGTCTCCGCCGTACACTGAATCTTCAATGCAAGGTACGCGATTCAAGATGGCGTCCCTTGCATTCCTATTGGCTGATTTGATTTTGGAAATTCAAATCAGCCAATCGGATGAGAGCTACTGAAATCATATTGGCTGTTCAAATCAGCCAATAGTATGAGAGCTAATGAAATTCTATTGGCTGATTTGAACAGCCAATAGAATTTCAATAAAATGAAGATAGAAGAGGCGACCTGGATGGAGATAGAAGAGGCTGCCTGGATGAAGACTTCTCGCCGCCTGGACGAGGACTTCGCCACCTGGAGGAAGATCGTTCAAGCGGGTCTTCTAAAACTGTAAGTGGATCTTTGGGGGTTAGGTTTTTTTTTTAGTTTAGGGTTTTGTTTTAGGTAAAAGAGCTAAATGCCCTTTTCAGGGCAAAGCAAAAGAACTAAATGCCCTTTTAGGGGCAATGCCCATACAAATGCCCTTTTCAGGGCAATGGGTAGTTTAGGTTTTTGTTAGAGTTAGGTTTTATATTTTGAGTTGGTTGGTTGGGTGGTGGGTTTTACTGTTGGGGGGGGGGTCTTTGTATTTTTTTTACAGCTAAAAGAGCTGTTTAACTTAGGGTAATGCCCTACAAAAGGCCCCCTATTAGTAGTTTATTGTAGGCTAGGTTTTTTTTTTATTTTGGGTGGGCTTTTTTATTTTTGTAGGGCTATTAGATTAGGTGTAATTCTTTTTTATTTTGGATAATTTCATTTGTTATTTTTTCGTAATTTAGTGTTTGTTATTTTTTGTAATTTAGTATTTTTTTGTAATTAGATAGTTTGTAATTTTTAGAGTGGTGTTAGGATTTTTTAATGTGTATTTTAGATTAATTTAATTGGTAGTTGGTTTAATTTTAGTTTAATACTTATATTATTTTAATTGTTAGTTTAAACTTAGTTTAGGGGTTACTAGTTTAAATGAGTTTATTGCAATGTGGGGGGCTTTCGGTTTAGGGGTTAATAGGTTTAATTAGTATATATGGTCTGGTCCTGTCTTTATTAACAATGAGGTCACTTGTTTTAATCTTATTTATCTTTGTATATTATATGCACTCATGTTACTACATTAGGGTGATGGTTGTTTTTATACCAGTATCACTGTGGGTCATATGACTGTATGTTTACAGTGGTTGCCACAACAACTGTGATTTTGGGCTGCAATTTTCACCTGGGGAGAGGTTTCATTTCTTTAAGTGTTTGGTTGATGTTGCTTTTCTGGTTGGTCTGATGAAGGGGTAAAGTCCTTGAAATGTCACTGTTGGAAAAGGTACTTCCATTTGAAAGAAAATCCATTGAGTGTGGAATACTTAATTTACTATATGGACAAACTTATACCTTCACCCTGGTGAATGTAAAGTTAAGTAAGAGTGCAAACACCACACCTACTAATATATATATATATATATATATATATATATATATATATATATATATATATATATTTATAAATAAAAAGAAAAACAGCTCCCATGCACTCAATCTTCAAACTTAAACCTTTTTTATTGCCGGTACAGTCCGGTTCTCAATAACAATAAATCCCAACGTTACGGTCTTATAATCAGACCCACATATTGTAAAGCATATTAAGCAGTAAGTAGTATACAGTATTAAACATCAGTGCTCAATAAATTATCTTTCACTTAGAAAGCACAACAGGGTTACCTGTCTACTCAAACCCCATGGGCACCGCCGAACCCGGAACAGGTATGACGTCACTTCCGGTAGCAAGATGTGTAATGTGTAGTATAATTACAACCGCATCTGAACATATGAGTTTTTCTTATGTATCTTTTTCATTTTTGGATTATAGATTTTGAGATGTTGTAGGCTTGAAAAAGGTCTGATTTTAAGCCTGAAACGTTGAGATTTATTGTTATTGAGTACCGGACTGTACCGGCAATAAAAAAGGTTTCAGTTTGAAGACTGAGTGCATTGGAGCTGTTTTTCTTTATTCATAAGGACCAAGCACCAATATGTACGCATAAGGGAAGGCAGTGGCACTTCCATAGCGCTGATATTACAAGTTTTTTCTGGGAGGCCAAAAAGTGAGCAGTACAGCCTATCCCGCAAGATTCTTAACGCATTCTAAAGTCAGTAGTTATGAGTTTTACGCTACAAAGCTGTAGCATAAAACTCATAACTAAAGTGCTAAAAAGTACACTAACACCCATAAACTACCTTTAACCCCTAAACCGAGGCCCTCCAGCATCGCAAACACTAAAATAAAATTATTAACCCCTAATCTGCTGCTCCCGACATTGCCGCCACTATAATAAACATATTAACCCCTAAACTGCCGCACACCCTCATCGCAAACACTAGTTAAATATGATTAACCCCTAATCTGCCACTCCTAACATCGCCGCCACCTACCTACATTTATTAACCCCTAATCTGCCGCCCCCAACGTCACAGCCACTATACTAAATTTATTAACCCCTAAACCTAAGTCTAACCCTAACACCCCCTAACTTAAATATAATTAAAAGAAATCTAAATAAAAATTCCTATCATTACCTAAATTATTCCTATTTAAAACTAAATACTTACCTATAAAATAAACCCTTACGCCTAGATTACGAGTTTTGTCGGTAAAACGCTCCTTTTTTTTCCAGCGCTCCCTTAAGCCAACGCTGGTATTACGAGTTTTCTGAATGGCTGCGTTAGCCCCAGAAAAGTGAGCGTTGAGCAAAATTTTGCTCCACATCTAACCTCAATACCAGCGTTGCTTACGGTAGCGGTAAACTGGAAAAACGTGCTCGTGCATGATTTCCCCATAGGAAACAATGGGGCTGAGCTGGCTGAAAAAAAACCTAACACCTGCAAAAAAGCAGCGTTCAACTCCTAACTCAGCCCCATTATAATTGTTTCCTATGGGGAAACACTTTCTAAGTCTATACCTAACACCCTAACATGAACTCTGAGTCTAAACACCCCAAATCTTACACTTATTAACCCCTAATCTGCCGCTCACGACATCGCCGACACCTGCATTATATTATTAACCCCTAATCTGCCGCTCCGGACACCGCTGCCACCTACATTATCCCTATGAACCCCTAATCTGCTGCCCCTAACATTGCCGACACCTAGATTATATTTATTAACCCCTAATCTGCCCCCCCAATGTCGCCGCCACCTACCTACACTTATTAACCCCTAATCTGCTGACCGGACATCGCCGCCACTATAATAAATGTATTAACCCCTAAACCACCGCACTCCTGCCTCGCAAACACTATAATACATTTTATTAACCCTTAATCTGCCCTTCCTAACATCCCCGCCACCTACCTACAATTATTAACCCCTAATCTGCCACCCCCAATGTCGCCGCTACTTAAATAAAGTTTACCTAAGTCTAACCCTAACCCTAACACCCCCCTAAATTAAATATAATTTAAAGAAACTAAATAAATTTACTATAATTAAAAAAATTATTCCTATTTAAAACAAAATACTTACCTATAAAATAAATCATAAGATAGCAACAATATAACTAATAGTTACATTGTAGCTATTTTAGGATTTATATTTATTTTACAGGCAACTTTGTATTTATTTTAACTAGGTAGAATAGCTATTAAATGAACATTGTCAATAGAAGTAAAAACTTTAAAAGGGGCAAATTAAAGGAGGAAATATTATCTGTCAAATGTGATCTTAAGGCTTTAAAGTCTGATGAAAAATACAGAGAATTTAAAACTGCCTTAAAAACCAAAATCAAGAAGTCTGATGAAGAATTGGCTAAAAGAAAGGGCACGAAATTCAGTCGTGATTTGGAGGATTACGCAAATAATAAAGTATATAATTGGTCACAATTTCAGCGTAAACCCAGAGGGAAAAATTTTAAAAGGGGCTCTGGTAAAAAACAAGAAAAACATCCCTCCAATTCAAGAAAAGGCCAAAGATGACAAAGATGGAGCCTCAAGTATGGTCCCCAAGTCCATTTTGAAGAAAAAGGGCAAAAGAAGAGTGGTGTTTTCTTCCACAGACAACTCAGAGCAAGATTCCAATATGTCTGATGACAGTGGGGCGTCTGCTCCTATATCTGTTTCTTCCTCTTCTTCCTCCTCCTCTTCTCTCTTCCTCTTCCTTTTCTTCCTGTTCTTCTATTCCTTCACAGGTTTCAGAAGGTGTGGATCGGGATAATGCCGGAGAAGGAGAAAGGCCTGTTTGTCCCAAAGTTAAAGAGAACTCTGACATCCCTTTAGGAAAAAGATCAGGAGAGCCGGGAGAAGAACCAAGAAAATCAGGAAGGAGGGCCAAACCAAACAAGAAGGACTAACTGTTCTAAATTTATCTGACATCACTTTGAGTCCTGAACAAATTGCTTTAATGTCAAGGGGACTGGGCTTTGCACCGACAAATACATTTTCGGCATTCAAGACATTATTGGACGTCAATAAATTTGTCAGAAAGCTGACCTTGAAGAGGTTTTTTTCAGTGCAAAATCATAGTCCTCAAAATAATTTTGCTGATGTTATTGGTACTAATTTGAATGGTGTGACAGGTTTAAGCACCAATCAATTGTTAGATGTTGAAGATAATATTTTGTTACAGGACCTCAGTGAAATGGAGGGTAATTATGGTTTACAGGACACAGACATCCCAGCACCATTAAAACATTCATCTAGTTTTTATCCCACACACTTTAGGGGAACTGTATTAAATATGTACCAGAAAAAAAGTCGAAAGAGAGATATTGGCATTGGAAGATAGTGTTAAACAGATGAAAAAGAAGGCATTTAACCTAACACTTAAAGAAAGAGCTGCTTTAACTTCCCTTGAGAATAATGACAATATTGTTATCCGTAATTTGGATAAGGGTGGGAATGTGGTCGTTCTTAATAAGAGCGACTACATCCTAGAAAGCAATAGGCAATTATGTGACCCCAAAACATATAGAAAGATCAGTTCTAATCCCACCTTTTTATTCAAATCGAAGCTTATAAGAATATTAGAACAAACTGTGGCTGTTGGACTCCTCACCAGGGATCAGATGGAGATGTTGGTCCCTGAGAATCCACGGATTCCAATTTTCCACTACTTACCCAAAACTCATAAGAGTTTGACCCAACCTCCTGGATGTCCTATCGTCTCGGGGATTGGGTCTCTCTTTGAGCCCACTTATGAATGGATAGACTCAATCTTGCAACCCCTGGTGAGGAGTCTAAAAAGCTATTTGAGACATTCTACACATCTCTTACAGCTGTTGAAACTATTGAAATGGGAGAAAGAATACAAATGGGTAGTGGTGGACGCCACTACCCTATATTCCAGTATCCCTCATCATATGGGGGTGCAGGCCATCAGATATTTTCTTGATGGTCAGACGAGATTTTCGGAGGAGACCAAAGTGGTATTATGTGAGATCATAGATTTTTTGCTTAAACATAATTTTTTTATGTTTCACAAAGATATCCACATACAGATTTGCGGGACGGCCATGGGGGCAAAATTTGCTCCCTCGTTCGCAAATCTGTATATGGGATGTTGGGAGGATAGGTACCTTTATTCAAGTAATAACCCATTTAAAGATTGTGTCGTCTTTTATATGCGTTTCATTGACAACTTGATCTTTGTTGTCAAGGAGCCCTTTGATTATAAGAGTTTTCTTGCATATTTAAGCAATAATGAATTTAATCTTGGCTTTGTGGGTGACACCTTTGGAACTACAGCTAATTTTCTTGACCTTACTTTAAAGGGTGATGCTGACCTAGGAGTGGTTATAAGTGACACATTCCGTAAGGTAACGGCAGGGAATACCATTCTCCACACAAAATCTTGTCATCCTCCCCACTTGGTGCGTTCAATCCCAAGAGGTCAGCTCCTGCGATTACGCAGGAACACCAATTCTGATGTCTTATTTTTTTTAATTTTTTTATTTTTTTATTTTTTTTTTTATTGAGGGAATAACAATAACAGACAGGAATCAGTTTGCTCAAACAAACAAATGACACATAGTATATGACAATATAGTATACATGAACAAAAACAAATGCTGAATAACAAATTTGGGTATAAATCTCTTGTTGTAACAATCATAGTGGACTCGTAGATTGGAATATACACAAAATGGCAGAGCAAACCTCAAAGCACCCTCTTTTCCCCCCATGGAAGCCGAGGCCGCTTTTGGACCTCAGTAAGATGAATGTACTACTCAGAGGGCTTTTAGTTAGTTCAGGCCTGAATGAGGCCTACACTTTATATCCTCCTTATAGCCGCTGGGACCATGGTTAGGTCCAGAAAACTAACACTAAAAGTGAAGGAGATGTAAGAAGAAAGTGAAAAATTAACAATATTTACGTGAGTACTTTACACTACTTCAAGGGAATAAGCTACAGGGACTGGTTCATAATTAAACTTGAACCTTAATAGGTGCCAGCGTATGACTATTCGCATTAAAACAGCTACCAGGAGGTCAATAAGAATGTGAGTCTAAAAGCTGTAGGTTCAAAAAACTTATAATCAGGTGAGGGACACACAGACCCTGAACCTATTGCGACGTGCCAGTAGTGTGATCACATGCATTAGGTACATAAGTGAATAAAACTCTTATACTGAAATGAGAGTGAAAAAGTATCTAGAAGTATTGAACACAGAGTAATAGTCATAAGAAATTCCCGAAGAGCCATTTTTATAAACAAACCAGGACACACTCAAACAAGGCTCCACGGGCAGGGCAGGGACAACACAACTCTGCCAAATAGGGATGTGGAGGATAAGGCGGTTATCCCTTACCACATCTTTAGAAGAGGGAGGAATAAGGAGGGAGAGGGGGGATAGGGTAGGGGGGGGGGGAAGGGGGAGAGGGAGGGGAGAGGAAGGGGGAAGAAGAGGAGGGGGAAAGAGGAGGATGGAAAAGAAGAGGGGGGTGGGGGGGGTAAGGAGAAGAGGGGAAGAGGGATAGAGGGGGGGGCGGATTTAAAGCAGATGATTGACAACTGATCCCTAACATAAGCCCCAGGGTTACTGGGAACAGTAGGTATCTATTCAGATATCAAGAGCAGCCAATGTGATTCTATATGCATGTGTTCCCAGTTATAGTCTCAAACAACATTTCTAAAACATGTTCTCACATTTTCATATCACATTAGCTGAATAACTGCTTCTAAATAGCACAGACATAGAGTAACCCCTTAAGAGCTATAAAGGTCAGGACTTAGAACATAATGACATTTTAAGGGATCTACATACAAAGACATTTACACTTAGATTCTTGGAGGAGCAGCTAACCAGTTTAGATAAAATATTCAAATATGTTCAGTAAATAATTAGCAGTGGACTAGCTTAAACACATGTTGTACATACATATCAGCTTTTACTGCCGTCATGCAGCCTTCATACAGTAATATCTTGGATAGGGTTAACAATAATACAGACGTACTAATAGGTAAGATCATGCAAAACATGTTGGTTGTAACATAGCGCTATAGCCCTAGACCCAAGACTCAACTTATCCCATGTCTAAGTCTCTTATGTATAGGAGAGTAATAATGATGCAGGTCATGTACGTAGGGCTCTCTTATGCTATTACAGACTGTCAGATGGAGAAGGGCATCCTCGAGAATGAAAAACAGATCCTTTGCTGAAGTCAATGAATATTGTCCCCAGCGGTAGCCCAAGCTGTGTTGGGGTGGGCATATCTGAAAGGACTGGGTAATCGGATGTCCCGGGGCCCAGAGTAGTATCAAACTAACCCACTCCTATTCGCCAGCTCTGGATTCCAATCCGAACAGCCGGGAGAGCGGGAGCGACCAGGGGAAGCCGGTCGGCATGCAATACAAATGGGTCGAGAAGGTAAGTCCCCGGATCAAGCCAGATGATCTCCCCTCTGGTTAGGGACCGTGCAGCATTAGCATTGGGGGAGAAGTGTTGCAGCGGCAACAGATCGAGCTGAGCTTGCAGGTATTCCCTAGTTACCCTCTCCGTTCTCGAACTCCCTCCGTCACACCAAGCATCAGTCGCAGCTCTCCTGATGAGGGCCAAGGGGAGCAGGGAAGGCTCACAGGTATCCGACTGCGCATAAACCACTCCCTGGGGCCTGGAAAACTTCCTCTCTGGATCATTGTAGCTGGAGTCATTCTCACAGGTAGGACCCTCACCGATAATGGGAGTCACAGGAGGCCCAGCTTCCCTCGAGTCTGGGTGTCTGCTAGTCAGTATTAGCCGATCCAGTCTGGAAAGCAGATTGCGGTGATGTTCCTCAAAAAGGGCCAAAACAGCCGTGCGAGTGACCTCCATGTTTACACCACCTCGTGGATAGGCCTCACCTTATGGGATCGGCAAAGAGCTGGGAGAGCGCTCCTTAAACTTGCTCTGTCTTGTGCAGTAGCGTCTCAGGTAGGGGTACAGCACATCTCCAGAATTTGTGGGCTCCAAGGGCAAAAATAACCCCACAAAATATAAGTTGAAGACAGGAGCTATTATCATGTGCGGCTAGTCTCCTCGGCGGTTAGCTCCGCCCCCCCCTGATGTCTTATTTGATGAACAAGCCAAAGCTTTAATTGAGCGACTCAAGTGGAGAGGTTATGATGACTCACTGTTGAATCAAAGTTACAATGAGGTGAGGTCGAAACCGCAATATGAATTAGTACAGGGATCTGCTAGATCAAGTGCTGTGACACAAGAAACTGTGGTCTTTTCGACTGAATACTCGAGCCAATTCAATCAGGTTTGTTCAATTTTGAAGAAAAATCTTCACTTACTTGAAGAGGATGAGACCTTAAGGTCACATATTGGCAAATGTAAATTTGTGTCAAAAAGACCACCAACTTTGTCTTCTAGGTTGTCCCCAAGTTTGGTTTGTTCTGATACCACAGACAAAAGTGATTGGATCAAAAAGAAAGGGACTTATAGGTGTGGACATGGCCCCTGTGTCACGTGTAGTTACATTAGCATAGGTAATGGTTTTAAGAGCACACAAACTGGAGAAGAATTTCCGCACAAATTCTATGCCAACTGTAGAACTACGTTTGCGGTTTATCTTCTTGAATGTAAATATTGTCATCTACAGTACACAGGTCAAACGACCAGGGAACTGAGGTCCAGAATTAGGGAGCACATAAGGGACACAAGGGAATATGTAAAAGAATCTGCAGTAGCTATCCACTTTTATCTTATACAGGTATACCCCGCTTTACGTCGATTCGCTTTACGTCGTTTCGCTAATACGTCGCCGCCGCAAACCCGGAAGTAGTTTCTCAGCGCGGCACAGCTCAGGACTTAGACAAGGAGTAAGGAGAAAAATTGCATGCGGTTTTACAGAGTACGTTGGGAAGACTTTAGGGTTGCTAAAACTGTGCAGTACAGTATTGTACTGTACCAGATACTGTAATTTGGTAAGTCCAGTACAGTATACCGGTCTTCATAAGCATTACAGTATTTTTTGTACAATTAAAGGTACAGTACTGTACAGGATTATTTGTTAAATCCATACAGTAATTGTACCGTACACACAAGTCTAGTTCTTCATAAGCAGTATTTTTTGGCCAATAAAGGTACAGTACAAGTACCAGTATATGCTGTATACAGTATTATTGTCATAATACCTTTGTGCTTACCTTGAATAGTACAGGTAAGCATTTCATATGCCTCCATCTCATATACAGTACCATACCATAAAACATAACCTACTTTAGTACTGGACAGTATTGTTTGGCATGGTTTGAGATCTCCACATAAAATAAGGATCTGTCATACAGTACAGGTACAGTAGAGTACTGTACATTAGGTTATGGTATCGTACTGTATAGACTGTATGAGATGAAGGAGGCATATGAGATTATTACCTGTACTATTCAAGGTAAGCACAAAGGTAAAACCAATCATTGCAATAGGAGCAGACAATCTTTTTTTTTCATGTTTTTTTTTCATACAGTAATTTAAAAATTCACTCCCAGTATCATCTCTGTTTTGTATTTTAGTCTTTATTTTATTTCTACATTTCTACAATGGCCCTGGCTCCAGGTGATGAAAAAAAGAGGATCCGTAAGCCTCTTACATTGAATCAAAAGTTGGAAATAATAAAGATGAGTGAGCAAGGCATGTCCATCTCAGATATAGGCCGCAAGTTAGGTTTGGCTCGCACAACAGTTAGCACAGTGGTGAACGCTAAAGAAAAATACTTAAAAGAAGTAAAAAGTGCTACTCCAGTGCACCCAAAAGTGATTCGCAAGAGAGACAACCTTATTGCTGAAATGGAGAAGCTGCTAGTGGTTTGGATAGAAGATCAAACCAGCCACATTGTTCCTTTAAGCCAAGCCATTATTCAAAGCAAGGCACTATCCTTGTTTAATGCAATGAAGACTGATAGAGGTGAGAGTGCTAAAGATGAAAATTTTGAAGCTAGCAGAGGTTGGTTTAACAGGTTTAAGGAAAGAAGTCATCTGCACAACATTAAAGTGCAAGGGGAAGCAGCTAGTGCAGATGTTGAATCTGCAGAGGCTTTTCCAGAAGAGCTGGCTAAAATTATAGAAGATGGTGGTTACACCACACAGCAAATATTTAATGTTGATGAAACCGGCCTTTTCTGGAAAAAAATGCCATCTAGGACATTCATTGCAAAGGAGGAAAAGTTAATGCCAGGATTCAAAGCTGCAAAGGATCGACTAACACTGCTTTTAGGTGCTAATGCAGCTGGTGATTTGAAGCTGAAGCCTATGATGATCTACCATTCTGAGAATCCCAGGGCTCTGAAAAACTATGCTAAATCTAGCCTGTCTGTTTACTACAAATCAAACACTAAAGCCTGGATGACTGCAAGTCTATTTACAACATGGTTTACAGATTATTTTAAACCCACAGTTGAAGCCTACTGCAAGGAAAAAAAAATTCCTTTTAAAATTTTAATGCTTACTGACAATGCACCTTCTCACCCACGAGCATTAATGGAAATGTACAATGAGATTCAAGTTGTTTTCTTGCCTGCAAACACCACATCTATTCTTCAGCCTATGGATCAGGGAGTGATTGCAACCTTCAAAGCATATTATTTGAAGAAGACATTTACTGCTGCTATAACTGCCTTAGATAGCGATGCATCTGATGGTGCTACACAGAACAAATTAAAAGCCTTCTGGAAAGGATTTACAATTCTAGATGCTATTAAAGCAATTAGAGATTCCTGGAATGAAGTTTCAGAATCAGCATTGAGACGTGTGTGGAAAAAGCTTATCCCCACCTTTATGGATGATGTTCCCGGCCTTGAGACTTCGGTAGAGGAAGTCAATGCTAGCGTTGTGGACATGGCTAGACAACTGGAACTAGAAGTGGAGCCTGAAGATGTTACAGAATTGCTTGCATCTCATGACCAGCCATTGACAGATGAAGATTTGATTATGATTGAAGAGCAAAGAAGACTGTTTCTTGAAACTGATGGTTCTACTGATGAAGACCCAGTTTGCATTAGGGAAATGCCAACAAAAGAATTAGAGGAATATGTCAATTTAATTGAAACAGGTTTGGCAGGTTTGGAGCAGATTGATGGCAATTTTGAAAGAAGTTCTTCAGTTAATAAAATTGTGTCAAATGGAATTGCATGTTATAAAGAAATACTTCGAGAAAGGAAGCGTCAGTCCATGAAGCAAACTTCTTTGCTATCATATTTTAATAAAGTCCCACAGCCATCATCATCACCTTCAACATCAAGACCTGATGAATCTTTGTCAAGTTCTCCACCTTCAAAACTGATTTGCATTGAAAACTCAGATGATGAATCATAAGCAAAGATAAGCAATAAAGCACATACCACTGTATTGTACTACATGTTGTACTGTACAGTACCTGTATACAGTATATGTATCCCTTTCTACTGTCTGCATAACTGAATACAGTAGTGTACTGTCTTTTGTTGTTATTAAACTAAACTTAGCACTATTGCACACCTATATATGTTATTTCAAACATGTTTTTAAGCTTGTAAACACACTGGCAAGTGAAAAACAAGTAAAAAATGCATTGACTCACTTTAAGTCGGTTTTCACTTTACAGCGGGGCTCCGGTCCCTAACCCGCTGTATGAGCGGGGTATACCTGTACACATGACCAATGTATTTAGTATGAAGGTTCAAGTGATTGATCGCATCATGTTCCCACCTAGAGGGGGTGATAGGTGGAAATTGTTATCCAAACAAGAATTATATTGGATTTACAAACTGAGAACCATCGCCCCCCTGGGTTTGACTCGTGAATGGGACATGAGCTATTTTGTGGAGCAGTCACATTAATATCCATGCACTTGTGTACATGTGTGTACATCTGTACATATGTCCATATAACAAATTTCATGGTTTAGGGATACTGTCATCTTATAATAATTCAATATTCAATGTGAATTATGAATTATGTATTTTATAAGTAGTTCTCTTGGGTTTTTTCTTAGAGAATTTTCATCCTTAAACTTCAGAAATAACTTTGTCCTACTTGGTTATGTATAAAGCATATGTTTGTGTGTTTTTTGATGGGCTTTCAGAAATTCCTATAATGGTTTGCAATCTTAAATTGGTAAAAAACCTTTTTGCAAATCTTTATAAACAAATTTCTTTTTTGGTCTTTTTGATGACCCATCAACCAGCATAATTGATACTTTAGTTTTATAGTAATTCTGGATTTATGTATAGAATAGCTAGGCACTGTTTAAAATGTGCTTTTTAGATTATGCAATATTGGTGTCTTTTTTTCTGTATCTTATGCAGCTCTTGATAAATAATAATGTATATAACATATGTTGAATAGTGTAATTACATTTAAACTGGCTTGTGAGGACTGCTTTTTTCTTACTTAGTAATGGGGCATGCAAATAGGATTATTTTTTTATTTTTTTTATGAGATATGCATATATTTGTATTTTATGTATGTGTTGTTTCATTTAATTGTATACAGGTGTATTGGTCCCTTTAAATAGAGGTATCATCACCTGACAAACTTACCCTATAATTAAAAAGTTATTTTTTTTAACAATACGTTTGCCCTGCTACGCCTTTGCTAAAGTGCTGCTGTACTTGTTTTTTTTAACTATTTAATAGCTACCTAGTTAAAATAATTACAAAATTACCTGTAAAATAAATCCTAACCTAAGTTACAAATAAACCTAACACTACACTATCAATAAATTAATTAAATAAATTACCTACAATGATCTAAACTAAAATACAATTAAATAAACTAAACTATATTACAAAAAAAACAAACACTAAATTACAAAAAAATAAAAAAAATTACAAGAATTTTAATCTAATTACACCTAAGCTAAGCCCCCTAATAAAATAAAAAGCCCCCCAAAATAATAAAATTCCCTACCCTATACTAAATTACAAAAGTAATCAGCTCTTTAAACAGCCCTTAAAAGGGCTTTTTGCGGGCCATTGCCCCAAAGTAATCAGCTCTTTTACCTGTAAAAGAAAATACAAGACCCCCCCAACATTAAAACCCACCACCCACACACCCCTACTCTAAAACCCACCCGATCCCCCCTTAAAAAAACTAACACTACCCCATTGAAGATCACCCTACCTTGAGCCGTGTTCACCCAGCCGGGCACCAATGGGCCAGAAGAGGACATCCGGACCCGGCAGAAGTCTTCATCCGATTGGGGCAGAAGAGGTCCTCCATCCAGCAGAAGTCTTCATCCAAGCGGCATCTTCTATCTTCATCCATCTGGCGTGGAGTGGGTCCACCTTCAAGACATCCGACACAGAGCATCCTCTACTTCCCGACGACTAATGACGAATGAAAGTTCCTTTAAATGATGTCATCCAAGAAGGCGCCCTTCGAATTCCGATTGGCTGATAGGATTCTATCAGTCAATCGGAATTAAGGTAGGAAAAATTTGATTGGTTGATTTAATCAGCCAATCGGATTGATGTTCAGCCAATAGAATTGACTTCGCATCCGGATGTCCTCTTCTGGCCCATCGGTGCCCGGCTGGGTGAACACGGCTCAAGGTAGGGTGATCTTCAATGGGGTAGTGTTAGGTTTTTTTAAGGGGGGATCGGGTGGGTTTTAGAGTAGGGGTGTGTGGGTGGTGGGTTGTAATGTTGGGGGGTCTTGTATTTTCTTTTACAGGTAAAAGAGCTGATTACTTTAGGGCAATGCCCTGCAAAAAGCCCTTTTAAGGGCTGGTTAAAGAGCTGATTACTTTTGTAATTTAGTATAGGGTAGGGAATTTTATTATTTTGGGGGGCTTTTTATTTTATTAGGGGGCTTAGCTTAGGTGTAATTAGATTAAAATTCTTGTAATATTTTTTATTTTTTGTAATTTAGTGTTTGTTTGTTTTTTGTAATATAGTTTAGTTTATTTAATTGTATTTTAGTGTAGATCATTTTAGGTAATTTATTTAATTAATTTATTGATAGTGTAGTGTTAGGTGTATTTGTAGGTTAGGATTTATTTTACAGATAATTTTGTAATTATTTGAACTAGGTAGCTATTAAATAGTTATTAACTATTTAATAGCTATTGTACCTAGTTAAAATAAATACAAAGTTGCCTGTAAAATAAATATAAATCCTAAAATAGCTACAATTTAATTTTTAATTATATTGTAGCTATTTTAGGGTTTATTTTATAGGTAAGTATTTAGTTTTAAATAGGAATAATTTATTTAATTATAGTAAATTTATTTAGTTTTCTTTAAATTCTATTTAACTTAGGCGGGTGTTAGGGTTAGGGTTAGA
The DNA here is from genome assembly GCF_027579735.1 of Bombina bombina. Classification (NCBI taxonomy): domain Eukaryota; kingdom Metazoa; phylum Chordata; class Amphibia; order Anura; family Bombinatoridae; genus Bombina; species Bombina bombina. The sequence goes on along the minus strand of NC_069499.1, from coordinate 1,176,182,733 downwards.
CTTAGGTTTAGGGGTTAATAACTTTATTATAGTAGCGGCGACATTGGGGACGGCAGATTAGGGGTTAATAATTGTATGAAGGTGGTGGCGATGTTAGGGAGGGCAGATTAGGGGTTAATAAAATTTATTATAGTGTTTGCGAGGCGGTAGTGTGGCGGTTTAGGGGTTAATACATTTATTATAGTGGCGGCGATATCCGGTCGGCAGATTAGGGGTTAATAATTGTAGGTAGGTGGCGGCGACATGGGGGGGCAGATTAGAGGTTAATAAATATAATGTAGGTGTCAGCGACGTTAGGGGAAGCAGAGTAGGGTTTCTTAGCTATAATGTAGGTGGTGGCGGTGTCCGGTCGGCAGATTAGGTGTTAAATAATTTTATTATAGGGTTTGCGATGTGGGGGGCCTCGATTTAGGGGTTCATAGGTAGTTTATGGGTGTTAGTGTACTTTGTAGCACTGTAGTTAAGAGCTTTATGTTCCAGCGTTAGCCCATAAAATGCTTAACTACTGACTTTTTTATGCAGTAGGAGTCTTGGAGGTAGAGGCTGTACCGCTCACTTCTTCCAAGACTCATAATACCGGCGTTAGGCAAATCCCATTAAAAAGATAGGATACACAATTGACATAAGGGGATTTGCGGTAGCCAAAAGTCGAGAAGAAAAGTGAGCGGTACACCTGTACCTGCCATATTTGTAATACCAGCGGGCATTAAAAAGCAGCATTAGGACACCTTAACGCAGAACTCGTAATCTAGGCGTTAGCTGGCTACAATATAACTAATAGTTACATTGTATCTATCTTAGGGTTTATTTTTATTTTACAGGCAAGTTTGTATTTATTTTAACTAGGTAGAATAGTTACTAAATAGTTATTAACTATTTACTAGCTACCTAGTTAAAATAAATACAAATGTACCTGTAAAATAAAACCTAAACTGTCTTACACTAAAACCTAACATTGCACTACAATTAAATAAATTAAATTAATTAAATACAATTACCTAAATTACAAAAAAACAAACACTAAATTACACAAAATAAAAAACAAATTATCAGATATTTAAACTAATTACACCTAATCTAATAGCCCTATGAAAATAAAAAAGCCCCCCAAAATAAAAAAAAACCCTAGCCTAAACTAAACTACCAATAGACCTTAAAAGGGCCTTTTGCAGGGCATTGCCCCAAATAAATCCGCTTTTTTACCTGTAAAAAAAAATAAACAACCCCCCAAAAGTAAAACCCACTACCCACACAACCAACCCCCAAATAAAATCCTAACTAAAAAAACCTAAGCTCCCCATTGCCCTAAAAAAGGGCATTTGAATGGGCATTGCCCTTAAAAGGGCATTTAGCTCTATTGCTGCCCAAACCCCAATCTAAAACTAAAACCCACCCAATAAACCCTTAAAAAAAACTAACGCTAACCCCCAAAGATCCACTTACAGTTTTGAAGACCGGACATCCATCCTAAACGAAGCCAGGAGAAGTCCTCAGCGAAGCGGCAAGAAGTCCTCAACGAAGCTGGAGGAAGTCTTCATCCAAGCCGGCAGAAGTGGTCCTCCAGACGGGCAGAAGTCTTCATCCAGATGGCATCTTCTATCTTCATCCATCCGGAGCGGAGCGGGTCCATCTTCAAGACATCCGGCGCGGAGCATCCTTTTCTGTTGACGGCTAACGACGAATGAAGATTCCTTTAAATGACGTCATCCAAGATGGCATCCCTTGAATTCCGATTGGCTGATAGAATTCTATCAGCCAATCGGAATTAAAGGGATGCCATCTTGGATGATGTCATTTAAAGGAATCTTCATTCATCTTTAGTCGTCGTAAGAAGAGGATGCTCCGCACCGGATGTCTTGAAGATGGAGCCGCTCCGCACCTGATGGATGAAGATAGAAGATGCCGTCTGGATGAAGACTTCTGCCCGTCTGGAGGACCACTTCTGCCGGCTTGGATGAAGACTTCTCCCGGCTTCGTTGAGGACTTCTTGCTGCTTCACTGAGGACTTCTCCTGGCTTCGTTTAGGATGGATGTCCGGTAATTGAATCTTCGGGGTTTAGTGTTTTTTAAGGGTTTATTGTGTGGGTTTTAGTTTTAGATTAGGGTTTGGGCAGCAATAGAGCTAAATGCCCTTTTAAGGGCAATGCCCATCCAAATGCCTTTTTCAGGGCAATGGGGAGCTTAGGTTTTTTTAGTTAGGATTTTATTTGGGGGGTTGGTTGTGTGGGTGGTGGGTTTTACTGTTGGGGGGGTGTTTGTATTTTTTTTTTTACAGGTAAAAGAGCTGATTTCTTTGGGGCAATGCCCCACAAAAGGCCCTTTTAAGGGCTATTGGCAGATTAGTTTAGGCTAAGGTTTGTTTTTTTTTTGGGGGGGGGGTGTTTTTTTAAATTTTGATACTGCTATTAGATTAGGTGTAATTAGTTTAAATACCGCCCTCTGGTATTTGGAGTCAGTCAAAAAAGGGTCTAACGCTCACTTTCCTGCCGCGACTTTTCCATACCGCAGATCCCCTTACGTCAATTGCGTATCCTATCTTTTCAATGGGATCTTTCTAACTCCGGTATTTAGAGTCGTGGCTGAAGTGAGCGTTAGAAATCTAACAACAAAACTCCAGCCGCAGAAAAAAGTCAGTAGTTAAGAGCTTTCTGGGCTAACGCCGGTTTATAAAGCTCTTAACTACTGTGCTCTAAAGTACACTAACACCCATAAACTACCTATGCACCCCTAAACCGAAGTCCCCCCACATCGCCGCCACTCGATTAAATTTTTTAACCCCTAATCTGCCGACCACCACCTACGTTATACTTATGTACCCCTAATCTGCTGCCCCTAACACCGCCGACCCATATATTATATTTATTAACCCCTAACCTGCCCCCCACAACATCGCCGCCAGCTACCTACAATAATTAACCCCTAATCTGCCGACCGCAAAGCGCCGCCACCTACGTTATACTTATGTACCCCTAATCTGCTGCCCCTAACACCACCGAACCCTATATTATATTTATTAACCCCTAACCTGCCCCCCACAACGTCACCGCCAGCTACCTACAATAATTAACCCCTAATCTGCCAACCGCAAAGCGCCGCCACCTACGTTATACTTATGTACCCCTAATCTGCTGCCCCTAACACCACCGACGCCTATATTATATTTATTAACCCCTAACCTGCCCCCCACAAAGTCGCCGCCAGCTACCTACAATAATTAACCCCTAATCTGCCGACCGCAAAGCGCCGCCACCTACGTTATACTTATGTACCCCTAATCTGCTGCCCCTAACACCGCCGACCCCTATATTATATTTATTAACCCCTAACCTGCCCCCCACAACGTCGCCGCCAGCTACCTACAATAATTAACCCCTAATCTGCCGACCGCAAAGCGCCGCCACCTACGTTATACTTATGTACCCCTAATCTGCTGCCCCTAACACCGCCGACCCCTATATTATATTTATTAACCCCTAACCTGCCCCCCACAACGTCGCTGCCAGCTACCTACAATAATTAACCCCTAATCTGCCGACCGCAAAGCGCCGCCACCTACGTTATACTTATGTACCCCTAATCTGCTGCCCCTAACACCACCGACGCCTATATTATATTTATTAACCCCTAACCTGCCCCCCACAACGTCGCCGCCAGCTACCTACAATAATTAACCCCTAATCTGCCGACCGCAAAGCGCCGCCACCTACGTTATACTTATGTACCCCTAATCTGCTGCCCCTAACACCACCGACCCCTATATTATATTTATTAACCCCTAACCTGCCCCCCACAACGTCGCCGCCAGCTACCTACAATAATTAACCCCTAATCTGCCGACCGCAAAGCGCCGCCACCTACATTATAGCTATGTACCCTAAATCTGCTGCCCCTAACACCGCCGACCCCTATATTATATTTATTAACCCCTAATCTGCCCCCCACAATGTCGCCTCCACCTGCCTACACTTATTAACCCCTAATCTGCCGAGCGGACCGCACCGCTATTATAATAAAGTTATTAACCCCTAATCCGCCTCACTCCCGCCTCAATAACCCTATAATAAATAGTATTAACCCCTAATCTGCCCTCCCTAACATCGCCGACACCTAACTTCAAGTATTAACCCCTAATCTGCCGATCGGAGCTCACCGCTACTCTAATAAATTTATTAACCCCTAAAGCTAAGTCTAACCATAACCCTAACACCCCCCTAAGTTAAATATAATTTTATTCTAATGAAATAAATGAACTCTTATTAAATAAATTATTCCTATTTAAATCTAAATACTTACCTGTAAAATAAACCCTAATATAGCTACAATATAAATTATAATTATATTATAGCTATTTTAGGATTAATATTTATTTTACAGGCAACTTTGTATTTATTTTAACCAGGTACAATAGCTATTAAATAGTTAAGAACTATTTAATAGCTAAAATAGTTAAAATAATTACAAAATTACCTGTAAAATAAATCCTAACCTAAGTTACAATTAAACCAAACACTACACTATCAATAAATAAATTAAATTAAATACCTACAATTATCTACAATTAAACCTAACACTACACTATCAATAAATTATTTAAATACAATATCTACAATTATCTACAATTAAACCTAACACTACACTATCAATAAATTAATTAAATACAATATCTACAAATAAATACAATTAAATAAACTAACTAAAGTACAAAAAATAAAAAAGAACTAAGTTACAAAAAATAAAAAATATTTACAAACATTAGAAAAATATTACAACAATTTTAAACTAATTACACCTACTCTAAGCCCCCTAATAAAATAACAAAGCCCCCCAAAATAAAAAATGCCCTACCCTATTCTAAATTAAAAAAGTTCAAAGCTCTTTTACCTTACCAGCCCTGAACAGGGCCCTTTGCGGGGCATGCCCCAAAGAATTCAGCTCTTTTGCCTGTAAAAAAAACACATACAATACCCCCCCCAACATTACAACCCACCACCCATATACCCCTAATCTAACCCAAACCCCCCTTAAATAAACCTAACACTAAGCCCCTGAAGATCTTCCTACCTTATCTTCACCATACCAGGTTCACCGATCGGTCCTCGGAAGTCTTGATCCAAGCCCAAGCGGGGGGCTGAAGAGTGACGTCCATCCTTGGGCTGAAGTCTGGATCCAAGCGGTGGCTGAAGAAATCCATCATCGGGCTGAAGTCGGAAGTCCATCATCGGGATGAAGTCTTCTGATCGGAACAGCCAATAGAATGCGAGCTCAATCTGAATGGCTGATTGGATCAGCCAATCGGATTGAACTTGATTCTGATTGGCTGATTCCATCAGCCAATCAGAATATTCCTACCTTAATTCCGATTGGCTGATAGAATCCTATCAGCCAATCGGAATTCGAGGGACGCCATCTTGGATGACGTCATTTAAAGGAACCGTCATTCGGCGAGTAGGCGTCGGTTGAAGAGGATGTTCCGCGTCAGGTTGGAAGAAGATGGCTCCGCTCGAGAAGAAAGAAGATTGAAGATGCGGCTTGATAGAAGACTTCATCCCGATGATGGACTTCCGACTTCAACCCGATGATGGATTTCTTCAGCCGCCGCTTGGATCCAGACTTCAGCCCGAGGATGGACGTCACTCTTCAGCCCCCCGCTTGGGCTTGGATCAAGACTTCCGAGGACCGATCGGTGAACCTGGTATGGTGAAGATAAGGTAGGAAGATCTTCAGGGGCTTAGTGTTAGGTTTATTTAAGGGGGGTTTGGGTTAGATTAGGGGTATGTGGGTGGTGGGTTGTAATGTTGGGGGGGTATTGTATGTGTTTTTTTTACAGGCAAAAGAGCTGAATTCTTTGGGGCATGCCCCGCAAAGGGCCCTGTTCAGGGCTGGTAAGGTAAAAGAGCTTTGAACTTTTTTAATTTAGAATAGGGTAGGGCATTTTTTATTTTGGGAGGCTTTGTTATTTTATTAGGGGGCTTAGAGTAGGCGTAATTAGTTTAAAATTGTTGTAATATTTTTCTAATGTTTGTAAATATTTTTTTATTTTTTGTAACTTAGTTCTTTTTTATTTTTTATACTTTAGTTAGTTTATTTAATTGTAGTTATTTGTAGGTATTGTATTTAATTAATTTATTGATCATGTAGTGTTAGGTTTAATTGTAGATAATTGTAGGTATTTTATTTAATTTATTTATTTATAGTGTAGTGTTAGGTTTAATTGTAACTTAGGTTAGGATTTATTTTACAGGTAATTTTGTAATTATTTTAACTATTTTAGCTATTAAATAGTTCTTAACTATTTAATAGCTATTGTACCTGGTTAAAATAAATACAAAGTTGCCTGTAAAATAAATATTAATCCTAAAATAGCTATAATATAATTTTAATTTATATTGTAGCTATATTAGGGTTTATTTTACAGGTAAGTATTTAGATTTAAACAGGAATAATTTATTTAATAAGAGTTAATTTATTTCGTTAGAATAAAATTATATTTAACTTAGGGGGGTGTTAGGGTTAGGGTTAAAATTAGCTTTAGGGGTTAAAAAATTTATTAGAGTAGCGGTGAGCTCCGATCGGCAGATTAGGGGTTAATACTTGAAGTTAGGTGTCGGCGATGTTAGGGAGGGCAGATTAGGGGTTAATACTATTTATTATAGGGTTATTGAGGCGGGAGTGAGGCAGATTAGGGGTTAATAACTTTATTATAATAGCTGTGCGGTCCGCTCTGCAGATTAGGGGTTAATAAGTGTAGGCAGGTGGAGGCAACGTTGTGGGGGGCAGATTAGGGGTTAATTAATATTATGTAGGGGTCGGCGGTGTTAGGGGCAGCAGATTAGGGGTACATAGGGATAATGTATGTAGCGGCGGTTTACGGAGCGGCAGATTAGGGGTTAATAATAATATGCAGGGGTCAGCGATAGCGGGGGCGGCAGAATAGGGGTTAATAAGTGTAAGGTTAGGGGTGTTTAGACTCGGGGTACATGTTAGAGTGTTAGGTGCAGACGTAGGAAGTGTTTCCCCATAGAAAACAATGGGGCTGCGTTAGGAGCTGAATGCGGCTTTTTTGCAGGTGTTAGGTTTTTTTTCAGCTCAAACAGCCCCATTGTTTTCTATGGGGGAATCGTGCACGAGCACGTTTTTTAAGCTGGCCGCGTCCGTAAGCACCGCTGGTATCGAGAGTTGAAGTTGCGTTAAATATGCTCTACGCTCCTTTTTTGGAGCCTAACGCAGCCATTCTGTGAACTCTCAATACCAGCGGTATTTAAAAGGTGCGGCCAGAAAAAAGCCAGCGTTAGCTACGCACCCCTTTGGCCGCAGAACTCTAAATCTAGGCGTTAGGGTTTATTTTACAGGTAAGTATTTAGTTTTAAATAGGAATACTTTAGGTAATGATAGGAATTTTATTTAGATTTATTTGAATTATATTAAAGTTAGTGGGTGTTAGGGTTAGGGTTAGACTTAGGTTTAAGGGTTAATAAATTTGGTATAGTGGCAGCGACATTGGGGGCGGCAGATTAGGGGTTAATAAATGTAGGTAGGTGGCGGTGATGTTAGGGGTGGCAGATTAGGGGTTAATAATATTTAACTAGTGTTTGCGAGGCGGGAGTGCGGCGGTATAGGGGTTAATATGTTTATTATAGTGATGGCGATGTCCGGAGCGGCAGATTAGGGGTTAATAAGTGTAGGTATGTTGCAGTGACATTGGGGGCTGGAGATTAGAGGTTACAAGTATAATGTAAGTTGCGGCGATGTTGAGGGCAGCAAATTAGGGGTTAATAAGTATAATGTAGGTGTCGGCAATGTCGGGGACGGCATATTAGGGGTTAATAAGTGTAAGATTAGGGGTGTTTAGACTCAGGGTTCATGTTAGGGTGTTAGGTGTAACCATAAATTTTGTTTCCCCATAGGAATCAATGGGGCTGCGTTACGGAGCTTTACGCTGCTTTTTTGCAGGTGTTAGGCTTTTTTTTCAGCCGACTCTCCCCATTGATGTCTATGGGGAAATCGTACATGAGCATGTAAAACCAGTTCATGGCTGACTTAAGCAGCGCTGGTATTGGAGTGCGGTCTGGAGCACAATTTTGCTCTACGCTCACTTCTTGCCTGTTAACGCTGGGTTTAGGAAAATCTGTAATACCAGCGCTGTAGGTAAGTGAGCGGTGACAATAACGTGCAAGTTAGCACTGCACAGCTCTTACCGCAAAACTCGTTATCTAGCGGTATGTGAGGATAATGAACCATATAAGATGCTAGACACAGAGAAACCACAATGGCGGAATATGCTTTCCCAGATACCCCTAATAAAAAACAATAGAAAAACAATAGAAACAGTGGAGGCTGTGAAAAGCGCTCAACATGGTAACACAAAATCACTAAGAAAGGAGCAAAATAGGCTGTCGATCAGCCAAATAGCTGTTAATAAAAATAAACAGTACGAAAATCTAAAATAGTACAAAAATCTAAAATATATACTACATATAAATAATGCATACAAAAAGGAATATATACACATATATAGAATTCTAATAATAATAATCAAACACCAACTACATAAGGTGCACATGATGATCAGACAATTGAAGTGAAAGGCGTGCAAATTACAAGAGTCCCAAGTGATAACTTCTATCTGGAGTGTGATATCATCCAACTGGTCCCTTTATGGTATATATTCACAAAATACAACATTAATCAGAATGAGGTAAGTATAAGGTGTAGATCTGAGCAAGGACAGAGGTGGAATCCCTTCTCCAAGTCTGTAACTGTATGGAAACGCCCCCAACAATATATATGAGTAGAAAACAAAACGATATCCAATGATAGTGCAACACAGTTTATTTAACAGCACAAAACATATAATGTGTATCAATGAGAGAAATGCACATAGAAGAAGACCTCAATGGAATGAGGTAACAGATACACCTGTAGTAAAATATCCAGTACGGACACAAAGCTGAGCTCCTAAAAATCCTACACTTCAGAATGAAGGAATAGTCTGCAGGTTAAAAGTCTGCAATGTACTTCATAGAAAACACCTGATGCGTTTCAAAGGTTTTAACAATAATACCTTCATCATATGCTAATGTACTTCATAGAAAACACCTGATACGTTTCAAAGGTTTCAACAATAATACCTTCTTCATCAGAGGTTACATGTAGCCTCTGATGAAGAAGGTATTATTGCTGAAACCTTTGAAACGTGTCAGGTGTTTCCTATGAAGTACATTGCCGATTTTTAATCCGCAGACTATTCCTTCACTCTGAAGTGTAGGATTTTTAGGAGCTCAGCTTCATGTCCGTACTGGATATTTTACTACAGATGTATTGTTACCTCATTCCATTGAGGTATTTTATGTGAGTGTGCATTTCTCTCATAGATACACAGTATATGTTTTGTGCTGTCACATTTGAATTTGAATGTAGCATTCCAATTCAAAATAGTATTTCTATTCTACAACTGTGTTTTATAAATGTAATATTCAAATTGGAATGTCACATTCGAATTGGAATGTCACATTCGAATTTGAATGTGAGATTCGAAAACTGTAAATAACATTCGATAATAGAATTTTTATGTATATTCGTTCCTATCAACATTTGATTATGTAAATTAAATTTCTACAATAACATTTGTTCTAACATTCAAATTTGAATATAAACACATTCGCCCATACCTACTGGTAAAGCAGTGAGTTTTATTAAATGTAACCCATTATAGGGGTCATAGGGGAACTAGGTACTGGTGTTTTCTCAGCGGACTCACCCTGCAGAGTTGTATTCTGTAGATCTTTAAACTCAGCTTTAGGCAAATGCAGTTAAGACACAGTTAAACATATGCATTGTACACACTGTGATTTTACATAAGAGAAAACATTGTTTTCTATGAATTTCATTTTCTGCCTCCTCCTCTACCTCACTCAGCTGATAGGGGAATATCATTTAGGATCCTCTTGTTTCAGCTGAGTGAAGTTTCTTCATAAGGATACACAGAACATTTGTAGATATTGATTTTAGAATTTCTTTGCAGGTCTTGATGTTTTGGAATTCTGCCTGCATGAAGTTTCACCTGAAGAAAGATGCCTGAAGAAAGATTAATGTTCTTGATATGTGTATAATTTTAAATGTACCATAAAAATAGATAATAATAGGTTGTGCTCTGTGTATATATGCTCCGGGACTGCTTTTGCTAAACATATAGAACTCATATATTGCAAAACATATGTTCATTTAGGACATGACATTTATAAATGAACAATGCATCTTAGATTCCTTTTTAGTGGGAAAGATTACAAATCGAGCATAATAATGCAGTGGAATGGAGTGTTAATATCCCTGTAGTGCAATCCATACCGCTTGCATTATTGCTCTGGTATTACAAATACATGGTTAATATTTATCAAGTGTGGTATTACTGTGCAGATCTTCTTAAACTTTTTTCACCAGGGACCCCTTTCTACACTCGAACATTTTTGCTTTCCCCATTATTATAATATAGTTAAAAAGACACCCCTTGTCTCAGGTATACAAGTTTTTTTTTTTTTATACATAGATATACCACACAAATAAGGAGATTACTAGCAAAGATATAGGAATTCTCTAACTCAGTGCTTCTTAAATTGGAGGCCAGGTTCCATTGGGGTGTTGGCTTAAAATTTGGCGGTCGCTACAAAATTTCATAATGTACAATGAACAGAGAGACAGGAGAGCAGGAGGGGTTCCAGGTACAACAGTAGGCTTGAATGAGTTTATAACTGTGTGCATGTTTTTTTTCCCTGTTTTGTTTAATGCGAGGTAGGCACATAGCTATTTTTGTAGCTCTTCAAATATGCCTTCAGATTTTAGTCACTTGTCCAAAAATTGCACAGGCCAAATTTTGTATGCACACTGCTCAGAACTATTAGAGTGAACATTGTGTGCAGAGTACACATATACATACACACACACACCACACCACACACATTTAGTTATACATATACACTCACTCATATACACACACACTCAGTTATACATATACAGTCACTCATACACACACACACTCAGTTATACATATACACTCACTCATACACACACAAACTAAGTTATACATATACACACACACACTCGCACATATACATACACATAAATATATAGATACACATTGCATGCAGAGTACATACTCACAACACTCATACATACACACATCCACTCATTTTGTGCAGTATGGTAACAATATTATAACAAAACACTTGTAGTAAAATGCGAGACTGCCTTCTAGCACTGATTTTAGCCCTTTAGAACATTTCACCACAAATTTGATTGGTGTGAATCTCTTTATAACATAGGGCTATTATTACAACACTTACAAAATCAGACCCTTAGATAGACTCATCCACTACTTCCTAAACATTTGAATTTCCCAGATTCTCATGGCTGGCTTGGCCTAATCAATGATTTGACTGCAATCTGATCCTTCGTTACAGAGTACAGGGGCCGCTTTAATAGGAGGATTAGTGCGACTGCATCAGTTCTTTAGTGCAGGCTCTTGTGAAGAAGGACCAGATTAGTGCGGCCCCCACAGTGCTATTCTGATCCTTCTTCACAGAGAACTGATATAGCTGCACTAATCTTCCTATTAGTGTGGCCCCTGGGCTCTGTGTAGAAGGGTTGGATTAGCGCAGCTCCCCTCCGCGCTATAGGTAAGTACTGAAGCTACAGGTAAGACTGTGCCACCTGCAACAACGTACAATTTGTCCTAATGTTTACTAAAAGAAATGCAAATGTTGACGAATATTCAGTATTTGTTTCAAACTAAACGAATACAGAATAGTGCAGAACACTGAGCAAAGGAATATTCTGAAAACTAATTTTTCAGAATATGGGTTCCGAATGAATTGTCCAAAACAAATTATTCAGTGCTGCACGAGTCTATTAGATCCTGTTTTCATGTACACATGTTTTCTGAAGCAGGTACCGTACAAGACCTATTTTACAATTTGCTCGTCTTGAGTTTTTCGGAATCTTATGGTTGTACACTCTGTCAGGCAAGACACAGTAGGTCAGAACACCTTAAATGCAGCCATACAGACTGTTTTGTAATATGGAAATTAGTACAGACTTGTATCATTTGGCATGATAGACGAGGTAACACAATTCCATTGTATACTGCAACATAGGGATTTGGGACAGCTCACAGTGGGGTTGGTTTTGTTGAGGAAGGTAGGTCTAACCAGCCATATAATTACCCTAGAAGGGCACAAGATACCCCATTTGAAAGAGGTTTCTATACTGTCTTTGGGAAGAGGGCTCTTTAAATGATACTTTGCCTTACTTATAGCACTTTTCCTACCAATGACGCAGCATTTAGAATGAAAGGACTTTACTCTTATCTTCTTTGTCTCTTACAATAGTGAAATACAAGCTCTATATGAGCACATTTCCCCTTGGGGAACAAATTGCTTGTGCCTAGATGTGCAGGTAATTACCATTATAATTGTAATCACTTATATGTTAGATTAGCAATTCCCTCCTCAATACAACGAGGGTGTTTCTCTCTTTTGCATTAACAGTTTTATGCCACATGAAGTAAATAAGGGGTGACAGGGACTCTATAATATCCTCAACCATTCAAAAAATAAATAAATAGTATGCTCCTTAAAGGGACAGTCTACACTCAAATTGCTATTGTTTAAAAAGATAGATAATGCCTTTACTACCCATTCCCTAGCTTTGCACAACCAATATTGTTATATTAAAATAATTTATAACACTTAAACCTCTAAATTTCTACCTGTTTCTAAGTCACTATAGACAGCCTCTTATTACATGTTTTTTTTTTGTTTGCTTTTCACAACTGGAGACTGTTAGTTCATGCGGGCCATATAGATAACATTCTGCTAGATTACGAGTTTTGCGTTAGGGTTAAAAAGCAGCGTTGAGAGGTCCCAACGCTGCTTTTTAACGCCCGCTGGTATTACGAGTCTTGCAGGTACAGGTGTACCGCTCACTTTTTTTTCGCGACTCGAAAATACCGCAAATCTACTTACGTCAATTGCGTATCCATTATTTTTAATGGGATTTTCCTAATGCCGGTATTATGAGTCTCCCTCAAAGTGAGCGGTACACCCTCTACCTCCAAGATCCCTAAAGCATTTGAAAGTCAGTAGTTAAGAGTTTTATGGGCTATAAAACTCTTAACTAAAGTGCTAAAAAGTACACTAACACCCATAAACTACCCCTAAACCAAGGCCCCCCCACATCGCAAACACTTAAATAAAATTTTTAACCCCTAATCTGCCAAACCGGACATCGCCACCACTTTAATAAATATATTAACCCCTAAACCACCGCACTCCCGCCTCGCAAACACTAGTTAAATATTGGTGTAGTATCTCACTGGGAGATACGAAGGCGCGCTGCTATAGATAATGAAAAGTGTGCAAAATACAAATATTAATAAGAAACCCAAAACAATAATGACAAGTCCCACAAATAGTTACTCCGTTCTCGCCAAGTGTGTCTCACTCAAATAACGAGTCTAGGAAGAGATAATGGCAGTCCTATATCGGTCTGGTGGTCTTGTTAATCCAAAGGTTCCTGTGTAGGCAGCTCCTCTTGTTCCCAGAGAGCAGGGGTATCACTGTTTTAGAAAGAGAAATGGAAAGGGCGCCACATAGCGTGATATTGTTTCACAAAGGATAACACAACAAGCAGAATGGTAATGCGCTTACCGGAGACTGTGGTACTGTGCTGTGACCAGTACTGAAAAGCCTGCTAGCACTTAAGTCAGTGGCTAGTACACTGTCAGATCTGATTCCTCCCGGGGCTTTATCCTGGGGCCAAGGAATGGTGCTGTGGGCGTTTCTATGTCCAGCAACTAAGGTGTGTTGCTCAATTGGATTTAAACCAAAAATAGAGTGAACAACTTCCCAAGTTTAAAAGATTTCAAATCAGCTTTATTATAACGCGTTTCTCAACCACCAAGGGTCGTTTCTTCAGATATCATTCGCTTTGATATCTGAAGAAACGACCCTTGGTGGTTGAGAAACGCGTTATAATAAAGCTGATTTGAAATCTTTTAAACTTGGGAAGTTGTTCACTCTATTTTTGGTTTAAATCCAATTGAGCAACACACCTTAGTTGCTGGACATAGAAACGCCCACAGCACCATTCCTTGGCCCCAGGATAAAGCCCCGGGAGGAATCAGATCTGACAGTGTACTAGCCACTGACTTAAGTGCTAGCAGGCTTTTCAGTACTGGTCACAGCACAGTACCACAGTCTCCGGTAAGCGCATTACCATTCTGCTTGTTGTGTTATCCTTTGTGAAACAATATCACGCTATGTGGCGCCCTCTCCATTTCTCTTACTAGTTAAATATTATTAACCCCTAATCTGCCGTCCCTAACATCGCCGCCACCTACCTACATTTATTAACCTCTAATCTGCCGCCCCTAACGTCGCTGCCACTATATTAAATGTATTAACCCCTAAACCTAAGTCTAACCCTACCCCCCTAACTTAAATATAATTTAAATAAATCAAAATAAAATTATTACAATTAACTAAATTATTCTATTTAAAACTAAATACCTATAAAATAAACCCTAAGAGTTAATTGTAGCTATCTCAGGGTTTATTTTTATTTTACAGGCAACTTTGTATTTATTTTAACTAGGTAGAATAGTTATTAAATAGTTATTAACTATTTAATAACTACCTAGTTAAAATAAATATAAATTTACCTGTAAAATAAAACCTAACCGGAGTTACACTAACACATAACACTACACTATAATTAAATTAATTAAATAAACTAAATACAATTAAATAAAATTAAATAAAATTATCTAAAGTACAAAAAAAACCCACTAAATTACAGAAAATAATAAAATAATTACAAGATTTTTAAACTAATTACACCTAATCTAATCCCCCTAACAAAATAAAAAAGCCCCCCAAAATAAAAAAGCCCTACTCTACACTAAATTACAAATTGCCCTTAAAAGGGCTTTTTGTGGGGCATTGCCTCAAAGTAATCAGCTCTTTTACCTGTAAAAAAAAGTACAATACCCCCGCCAACATTAAAACCCACCACCCACACACTCAACCCTACTCTAAAACCCACCCAATCCCCCCTTAATAAAACCTAACACTAACCCCTTGAAGATCACCCTACCTTGAGAAGTCTTCACCCAACCGGGCCGAAGTCCTCAACGAAGCCGGGCAGAAGTCGTCCTCCAGACAGGCAGAAGTCTTCATCCAAGCCGGGAAGAAGAGGTCCTCCAGATGGGCAGAAGTCTTCATCCAGATGGCATCTTCTATCTTCATCCATCCGGAGCGGAGAGGGTCCATCTTCAAGCCATCCGACGCGGAGCATCCTCTTCATCCAGAGTTGTCTTACTAAATGATGGTACCTTTAAGTGACGTCATCCAAGATGGCGTCCCTTCAATTCCGATTGGCTGATTGTATTCTATCAGCCAATCGGAATTAAGGTAGAAAAAATACTATTAATTCTATCAGCCAATCGGAATTGAAGGGACGCCATCTTGGATGACGTCACTTAAAGGTACCGTCATTTAGTAAGAAGACTCCGGATGAAGAGGATGCTCCGCATCGAATGGCTTGAAGATGGACCCGCTCCGCTCCGCATGGATGAAGATAGAAGATGCCGTCTGGATTAAAACTTCTGCCTCGTCTGGAGGACCTCTTCTTCCCGGCTTGGATGAAGACTTCTGCCCGTCTGGAGGACCACTTCTGCCCGGCTTTGTTGAGGACTTCGGCCCGGTTGGTTGAAGACTTCTCAAGGTAGGGTGATCTTCAAGGGGTTAGTGTTAGGTTTTATTAAGGGGGGATTGGGTGGGTTTTAGAGTAGGGTTGGATGTGTGGGTGGTGGGTTTTAATGTTGGGGGGGTATTGTACTTTTTTTTACAGGTAAAAGAGCTGATTACTTTGGGGCAATGCCCCACAAAAAGCCCTTTTAAGGGCTATTTGTAATTTAGTGTAGGGTAGGTCTTTTTATTTTAAGGGGCTTTTTTATTTTATTAGGGGTATTAGATTAGGTGTAATTAGTTTAAAAAACTTGTAATTATATTATTATTTTCTGTAATTTAGTGTTTTTTTTCTCAGTAATTTAGATAATTGTATTTAATTGTAGTTAATTTAGGGAATTAATTTAATTATAGTGTAGTGTTAGGTGTAATTGTAACTCAGTTTAGGTTTTATTTTACAGGTAAATTTGTATTTATTTTAACTAGGTAGCTATTAAATAGTTAATAACTATTTAATAACTATTGTACCTAGTTAAAATAAATACAAAGTTACCTGTAAAATAAAAATAAATCCTAAACTGGCTACAATGTAACTATTAGTTATATTATAGCTAGCTTAGGGTTTATTTTATAGGTAAGTATTTAGTTTTAAATAGGAATAATTTATTTAATTCTAGTTATTTTATTTAGATGTATTTAAATTATATTTAAGTTAGGGGGTGATAGGTTTAGGGTTAGACTTAGTTTTAGGAGTTAATAACTTTAATATAGTGGCGGCGACTTTGGGGGTGTCAGATTAGGAGTTAATAATTGTAGTTAGGTTGCAGCGACATTGGGGGTGGCAGATTAGGGGTTAATAAATATAATGTAGGTGTTGGCGATGTTGGGGACAGCAGATTAGGGGTTCATAAGTATAATGTAGGTGGCGGCTGTGTCCGGAGCGGCAGATTAGGGGTTAATACTATAATGCAGGTGTCGGCGATGTCGGGGGCGGCAGATTAGGGGTTAATAAGTGTAAGAATAGGGGTGTTTAGGGGTTCATGTTAGGGTATTAGGTGTAGACATAAATGTATTTCCCCATAGGAATCAATGGGGCTGCGTCAGGAGCTGAACGCTGCTTTTTTGCAGGTGTTAGTTTTTTTTTTCAGCAGGCTCTCCCCCATTGACTCCTATGGGGAAATCGTGCACGAGCATGTTTAGCCAGCTCACCGCTACCGTAAGCAGCGCTGGTATTACAGTGAGATGTGGAGCTAAATTTTGCTCTCCGCTCACTTTTCTGCGGCTAACGCCGGGTTTAAAAAAACCTGTAATACCAGCGTTGTCTGTAGGTGAGCGGTGAGCATAAACTGCTTGTTAGCCCCGCACACCATTACCAACAAAAACTTGTAATCTAGCCGATTGTGTTCACGCCCAAGAAGTTATTTAAGATTTAGCGCAACACAGTATTAAATGAAACTCTTTATAAAGTCACAGTCATGTGATCAGGGGGCTATCAGAAGATGCTTAGATACAAGGTAATCACAGAGGTAAAAAGTAGGGTTGCACCGATACCATTTTTTTATGACTGAGTACAAGTACCAATACTTGTTTTCAAATACTCGCCGATACCAATTACCGATACTTTTTTTATGTCATGTGACAGTTTAACAAGCACAATACAGACTAATTATTTAAGATTCCTTCTTTATAATTATAAAGGACTGTGATTCAAAAGACATTATGAAATAATAAAAAGGTTCACTGAACATGTTTATAAATAAAAAATATTACAATAAAATATTAAATTTAAAGGGGTGATACAATTGGGTTGTAGGGCTGTTATATAACATAAATCTGACATTTGCATGGAGGTTCGACTCTAAGTTGAACAGTCTTTCACTTTCCACACTACTGCATGGGGCATAAAGATATTTTTGGGCCATTTTATCCAGAGCTGGAAATCTGTTTATTAACTGCCCAGTACTTCAGGGGTTTGTCTGAACGAGGTACAGTGATCTCTCCTACAGTAATACAAATAACAGCAATTTGTATTTGCAGAACAATAGTAAACAATTTTTAGTTTAGTCTCCACTCCAGTTTAAAATGAAATGGGTACATGCAGTTTGAAAAAACACCACAAGATAGCATATGGGTAGGAAGTGGAGGTATCGGTTTAAGTATCGGTGCATTTGCACGAGTACAAGTACTCATGCAAATACTTGGTATCGGTACCAATACCGATACTAGTATCGGTATCGGTGCATCCCTAGTAAAAAGTATATTAATATAACTGTGTTGGTTGTGCAAAACTGGGGAATGGGTAGTAAAGGCATTATTAATCTTTTAAAACAATAACAATTCTATTGTAGACTGTCCGTTTAAGGCCCTCAATCTGTGCTGTATGTTTACCCTTTACTTGATTTAAACTAGAGACTTCTTGGTTCTGATGATCACATCACATCGCAAAAATTGAGGAAGAGACCTTGACGTGGTCCTGGGCTATCACCATTTGGTCAAATGCTGTAACTAGCTCTTCCATTTTGCTTTTAATCTAGCTGTGTGCCAGACTTTCTATGTGTTGTGTGTAGATCTGTGTGTGTGTGTATATATATAGAGCATTTGACCAAATGGTGATAGCCCAGGACAATGTCAAGGTCTCTTCCTCCATAGGTCCCTAACCTACAACCACAATGCATGCCTTCAGCCAAACACACTGAGATACAAACAAGGGTGATATATATATATATATATATTGTGTTTAAATAAAATATTTCTTCATCATATTGCAGCTCCAAAGATTTTGTTTTGGGCTAGCTCAAAGATTCATATTTGACAAGCCCATCCTTATATCTAAGTATGAGCACTTTTTTGGCACCAATTAGCTACCATGTTTAAAATTATGTGCAGCTCGTGCTTACAAAGAGCAACTCTGTCTTTTTCACATGTTGCCACTGATATTATTAGGGTATTCCATTTTTTTGCCCCCCCCAAAAAAAACTTTTTTGCGGACATCCATGGTCACCACTGTCATACTTTTTTGTACGGTAGGACTGACATCTTCTAACTTTCTAAAGTATCTTCTGTGTCTGTATATCAGTAACACATAACAATCCCCAAATTCTGTGTAGATTCAAATAAATAAAAACAAAAATGGGAAATTTGGCCTTGGTATTGAGAGCAACAAATATTTATTACAAGGCCATATGCTAAACTCAAGAAGAAATAATTGTCTAAACATATTACATGCTTTGAAATCAAATAGTTTTGATGGATGTTTTTTTTGTTTTACACTGCTGTGTTATTTATCTATAAATACCTCTCCCACTGTCTTTACATCATGAGCAGTCAGTTTAATCCTTTTGGGTCATTACAAGATTTAAAGGGAAGGCCCATAATGAGTTTTACAAGGAACCTCGGGGCACAGACGCTGCTCCCCTGTCCAAGCTGTCACATTAGTAGCAGAATAGCTCTGCATTTATTGGGAGACTCACAACTCTGTCACGTTAATGGCTTGCTCTTTTAATCAAGTGCTTTCTGAGGAACAGAGAACTACTTTAACCTAGGCCTGATCTCTGAAGTGCGCCTCTAGTACTCTGTGTCTAGGAGGGTCTGACTCCCTTATACTTTCTACTGAGAAAAGTATCTTTAGGCCTAAAAGAGACTAACTTTACACATACTACTAAATGAGTGAATTTTACTGCTCCCATAGACAGATTCCCTAAACATGTCACTTTTATATGTTCATCTTCTAAACATTCTAGTGACCTTTGTTCATCTGGCCCTAGAGTTGAATTTTAAACAAGCCATTCTCATTGGCACAGTATGTCCCTCTAGTAGGGCCTGGCTGTTAAAGGGATATCAAACCCCAAATGTTTCTTTAATGATTCAGATAGAGCAAGCCATTTGAAGCAACTTTTCAATTTACTTTTATTATCAGATTTTCTGCGTTCTCTTGGTATCTTTTGTTGAAAAGCAGGGACGTAAGCTCAAGAGTGTGCACGTGCCTGGAGCACTATATAGAATTAATGGCCCAGCTATGGTGAATCTTCTATTAAACATATAGGAGTCTAATTTGAAATAAATGATAAATTTAAATCCTGTTTCAGCTTCTGATTTATGCTGATTTATACTGACTTATGTTAGTTTAGAAAATAAAATAGTGGCAACCCGTTTCCCACGTTGAGCTTGTTTTCCTGCGTCTTTTCAGTTGTCTGAGGGCAAGAGGTAGTTATGCACATTGATATTCTTCGTGAGGATCCGAATGTTGGATTAGACGGCTGCTCGTGCTGTTCGGCTCTTTTTGGAGCTCGATTTATTTTCATTGAAAATCATCACACTAAGATCTGGATTTGCACAGATCTTATGGCTAGATTACAAGGGGAGCACTAATTGTTGCGCTGGAGCGATAAGGGGTATTTTGTGGCTCTTTGCTTGCGTTGGAAGTAGTGCACTTATTACGAGCAATCGAATTTATTACGTGTCAGGTTATGGCGACTTCAGAGCTCTGGTTAACTGTTATGCAAGACAAAAAAGTTGCATAAAAAACATCAAACATACATTTACCTGTACAGTTGCACTCATAATAACACTTGGCTAGGTTACAAGTGTTGTGGTACGGCAATTCCAGCATAATGGTCAGGAACGCATATTACGAGTCGTGTCGGGATAGCTATACCGCAAGCATTTTAGCCTGTAACGCAACGTCCATTCCGCACTCAAAAAACATGACGTTTTTGTGCGGGATTTCCATAGTGTCGGTATTACAGGTTGTGCTGTCCGGCTAAAATGCTTGCGTTACAGCCTATACCGACACAATCCATGCCTTCATCTGAGACCAGTAGTTATGGATTTTGTGTAACAAAAATGTTTTACAAAACTCATAACTAAACTGTTACAAAGTACACTAACACCCATGAACTACCCATTAACCCCCAAACCGCCACCCTCCCGCATCACAAACACTATATTAAACCCCTAATCTGCCGCCCACCCACATCGCCAACACTATTTAAATATATTAACCCCTAAATCCCGCTCCCTGACACTAAAATAAAGTTATTAACCCCTAAACCTCCAGCCTCCCACATCACCACCACTAAATAAACCTATTAACCCCCCACATCACCGCCACTAAATAAACCTATTAACCCCTAAACCGCTGGCCCCCCACATTGCCAACGCTATAATAAAGTTTTATCCCCTAAACCTCCAGTCCCCCATATCGTAACTACTAAACTAAACCTATTAACCCCTAGACCGCCAGCCCCTTCACATCGCAAAACACTAAATTAAACTATTAACCACTAAACCTAACACCCCCTAACTTTAAATTAAAATTACAATATAAATATCTTTTAAAAAAAAAAAAACTTACCTGTGAAATAAAAATAAACCTAACATTAAACTATAAATTAACCTAACATAACTATTCTAATAAAATAAAAAAATACTACCTTAAAAACCTAAATTACAAATTTAAAAAAACCTAACACTACGAAAAAAAAACAAAAAAACACCAAGCTTACAAAAAATAATAAACTAAATTATCAAAAATAATTACACCTAATCTAATAGCCCTATAAAATTAAAAAAGCCCCCCAAAATAAAAACACCCCCTAGCCAATAGGATGAGAGCTACTGAAATCCTATTGGCTTTTCAAAACAGCCAATAGAATTTCAGTAGCTCTCATCCTGTTGGCTGTTTTGAACAGCCAATAGGATTTCAGAAGCGCTCATCCTATTGGCTGATTTGAATTTGAAGATTCAAATCAGCCAATAGGAAAGGAATGCAAGGTACGCCATTTTGAAACGGCTACCTTGCATTCAACTTCAGTGTACGGCGGATGAAGATAGAAGATGTCCCCAAGAAGGATAAAGGTGTTGCCGCTTGGATGAAGACTTCTCGCTGCCTGGATGAAGATGGATGTCCTGACTTCAGGAACCATGAGTAGATATTCTGGGGTTAGTGTTAGTTTTTTTTTTGGGTGTTTTTTTTTTTAGATTAGGGATGGGCACCTGGAAAAGAGCTAAATGCCCTTTAAGGGCAATACCCATACAAATGCCCATTTATGGGCAATGGGTAGTTTAGATTTTTTTAGAGTTAGGTTTTTTATTTTTGGGGTTGGTTGGGTGGTGGGTTTTACTGTTGGGGGGACTTTGTATTTTTTTTATAGGTAAAAGAGCTGTTTAACTTAGGGCAATGCCCCACAAAAAGCCATTTTAAAGGGACAGTCAACCCAAAATTTCAAATAGGTAATTCCTATAAACTTGCTAACGATTATAATTTTGAACTATAGCCCAATAAGCCTAAGTATTAGTACTTACTTTTGTCTCGTGTGGCTGTTTAAAATGTCCGTCTGCCCCCTCCCATATTTCATCACCAGCATCTTCATTGTGTAGCTCTTACAGCTAATTTTCGTCCCCGTACACACTTCTGTGTCACTCCCGTGTTTTGCTCATGCGCAATGCGCCAATAACGCTGTAGGGGGGAGGTTTCAAATAGGAACTCTAAATCCCTTCTTATTTTCCTACAGCGTTATCATCGCACTCCGCATGTGCAAAACAGGAGTGACACAGGAGTGTGTACAGGTGAAAATTAGCTGGTATAGCTATACCGCAAGCATTTTAGCCTGTAACGCAACGTCCATTCCGCACTCAAAAAACATGACGTTTTTGTGTGAGATTTCCATAGTGTCGTATTACAGGTTATGCGGTCCGGCTAAAATGCTTGCGTTACAGCCTATACCGACACGATCCATGCCGCCATCTGAGACCAGTAGTTATGGATTTTGTGTAACAAAAATGTTTCACAAAACTCATAACTAAACTGTTACAAAGTACACTAACACCCATGAACTACCCATTAACCAATAAAACTGCCACCCTCCCGCATCACAAACACTATATTAAACCCCTAATCTGCCGCCCACCCACATCGCCAACACTATTTAAATATATTAACCCCTAAATCCCCGCTCCCTGACACTTAAATAAACCTATTAACCCCTAAACCGCTGGCCCTCCACATTGCCAACGCTATAATAAAGTATTATCCCCTAAACCTCCAGCCCCCCACATCATAACTACTAAACTAAACCTATTAACCCCTAGACCGCCGGCCCCTCCACATCGCAAAACACAAAAAATAAAAAAATCTAAAATGACAAAAAATAATAAACACTAAATTACGAAAAATAAAAAACACTAAGCTTACAAAAAATAATTAACTAAATTATCAAAAATAAAAACAATTACAGCCAATAGGATTTCAGTAGCTCTCATCCTATTGCTTGTTTTGAAAAGCCAATAGGATTTCAGAAGCGCTCATCCTATTGGCTGATTTGAATGTGAAGATTCAAATCAGCCAATAGGAATGCAAGGTACTCCATTTTGAAATGGCTACCTTGCATTCAACTTCAGTGTATGGCGGATGAAGATAGAAGATGTCCCCAAGATGGTTGAAGGTGTTGCCGCCTGGATGAAGACTTCTCGCTGCCTGGATGAAGATGGATGTCCGGACTTTAAGAACCATGAGTAGATATTCTGGGGTTAGTGTTAGTTTTTTTTTTTTTTTTTGGGTGTTTTTTTTTTTTTAGATTAGGGATAGGCACTTGGAAAAGAGCTAAATGCCCTTTTAAGGGCAATACCCATACAAATGCCCATTTATGGGCAATGGGTAGTTTAGATTTTTTTAGAGTTAGGTTTTTTATTTTGGGGGGTTGGTTGGGTGGTGGGTTTTACTGTTGGGGGGACTTTGTATTTTTTTAAAGGTAAAAGAGCTGTTTAACTTTGGGCAATGCCCAAAAAAAGGCCATTTTAAAGGGACAGTCAACCCAAAATTTCAAATAGGTAATTCCTATAAACTTGCTAATGATTATTATTTTGACCTATAGTCCAATTTAGTAGCCTAAAGCGTTTCTAAGTATTAGTACTTACTTTTGTCTCGTGTGGCTGTTTAAAATGTCCGTCTGCCCCCTCACATATTTCGTCACCAGTATCTTCATTGTGTAGCTCTAACAGCTAATTTTCGCCCGTACACACTTCCGTGTCACTCCCGTGTTTGGCTCATGCGCAATGCGCCGATAATGCTGTAGGGGGGAGGTTTCAAATAGGAACTCTAAATCCCTTCTTATTTTCCTACAGCGTTATCGGCGCACTGCACATGCGCAAAACACAGGAGTGACACAGGAGTGTGTACAGGTGAAAATTAGCTGTTAGAGCTGCACAATGAAGCTACTGGTGATGAAATATGGGAGGAGGCAGATGGACATTTTAAACAGCCACACAAGACAAAAGTAAGTACTAATACTTAAAAATGCTTTAGGTTACTAAATTGGGCTATAGTTCAAAATAATAATCGTTAGCAAGTTTATAGGAATTACCTATTTGAAATTTTGGGTTGACTGTCCCTTTAAGGGCAATTGGTAGTTCATTGTAGGCTAGGGGGTGTTTTTATTTTGGTGGGGCTTTTTTTATTTTTATAGGGCTATTAGATTAGGTATACTTGTTTTTATTTTTGATAATTTTGTTTATTTTTTGTAAGCTTAGTGTTTTTTATTTTTCGTAATTTAGTGTTTATTATTTTTTGCAATTTTAGATTCTTTATTTTTTTTCGTAGTGTTAGGCTTTTTTAAATTTGTAATTTAGGTTTTTAATTGGTAGTATTTTTTTATTTTATTAGAATAGTTATGTTAGGTTAATTTATAGTTTAATGTTAGGTTTATTTTTATTTCAAGGTAAGTGTTTATTTATTTAAAGATAGTTATATTGTAATTTTAATTTAAAGTTAGGGGGGTGTTAGGTTTAGGGGTTAATAGTTTAATTTAGTGTTTTGCGATGTGGGGGGCCGGCGGTTTAGGGGTTAATAGGTTTATTTTAGTGGCGGCGATGTGGGAGGCTGGAGGTTTAGAGGCTAATAACTTTATTATAGTGGCGGGGATGTCGGGGAACGGCGGAATAAGGGTTAATAACTTTTATTAGTGTCGGCGATGTCGGGAGCTGCAAATTAGGTGTTAATAACTTTATTTTAGTGTCGGTGATGTCGGGGGCGGCAGATTAGGGGTGTTTAGACTTGGGGTTTATGTTAGGGTGTTTAAACGTAACTTTTTTCCCCCATAGACATCAATGGGGTTGCGTTACGGAGATTTTTCATTCCGCACTTCAGGTATTAGTTTTTTTTCTAACACTCTCTCCCCATTTATGTCTATGGGGGAAAGCGTGCACGAGCACGTCAAAGCAGCCCTTTTGTGCGGTATGGAGCTTAACGCCACCATATCGTACGCACAAGGAGGCTTTTCAGTAACTCGTAATGGCAGGGTTATGGAGAGTAAAATAACAAAACTTTTTTGGCGTTAGTTTTGCACCCTATTTAGCGCAAAATTCGTAATCTAGGTGACTGTCTGATAAAAATTACTTTAAAAAAATTTGCATTAAAAAAATTAATAAGGGTTTAGAGATATGAGATGAGGTCTCAGATGTTAGAATAAATAATACCTGCAAAGGTGCTTTAACATAGAGATACATACATACACATGTCTGAATATGTATATACTGTATATACAGTATATATAAATATATATATGTGTGTGTGTATATAGGTGTGTAAAGATAGCTACGAAAAGTGGGCCCAAAGGAACTACTGAGGGGTGAAAAAGGGAATATAGTTATTAGTAATCACAACTGAGAGGGGAATAATTTTTTCTCTCTCAGTGATTAACTAAATAATATAGTTATGTGGTGCTATGTACATTTACTTAACTCGAAAACAACTTAGAGGTGATACCTCCAAAAAAAAGTACATATGGGTAGCACTCAAATTCCCTTTATTAATGGTATCGACAGGGTAGTGAGTGGCGGATAAACTAGGTTATTAAAATATAACTTTTATTGGGACTTTAAAAAGAATGGTAAGACAAAACAATTAAAAACACAGAAACTTAGATCCCTTAGATTAGGGACAGGGATGAAAATATCACTGGAGGTGAGATTATATTAGGTAAGAGATACAAGTATATCTAGTTGGTAACTCTAGGTTTTCCAACTATTGGTAAATCTATGTATTAGTGGTAATACGAGGACAATCCACAAATATAACATATATTTCTTGTGTGGTAAATAGTTATACACAATGTTTTATATCAACAAGTTGAAGTGGTTATGGTATATTGTGATATACCATGTACATATAATTCCCATAATCTGTGAAATATAAAGAACTTGGTTAGAAATTCAGTAACTCGGTATACTACCCTTATGATTGTGTCACTGTTGAATAAGAGTATTTGCACTAAGTGCTTAAATTTCTACTGATTAAAGTTGGTCGGAAACTTCAATCACTAGGTATGATATTAATCAAAGTGATGTCATCAGTGAGTAAAGTGTTTTTACACTGGGTGACTAAGATACTGGTAGTGAGACCACTCCAAATGATTGGATATACATCTGTGTGTTATACCAACTGTATCATATAAGATGGTATATCATATGTAGAGTATAGTCTAATAATTAACCTCTTAGTGTCTTTGTCAAGGATAGATTTAAGGTAATTCTATAAAATATTTGACTCCTTAAGTAGAGTTATTACACCTAGTACTAAAAACACTATTGTTTGATCAAACCACTCCCCTTATATTGGTATTCATATGTAAATTAAACCATCACTATTGTGTGTTATGGTATAACCAATGCTTTAGGCTGTAAGCACTAACATACTGTATCAAGTTGCTGGTAATTAGGTAATTTAGTTAAACAAAAATGTATATCTCATCGCCACTGATTTAGATTTTATAACTAAATTAGCTCACTTATAAAAAGTAAGGTTACTCCTGTATATAGTTATAGAAGTCCATATGCCATATTCTCAATATAGAGAGATAGCAATATTGTATATAGTTGGACTGGATTGAAACGGTACCAATGTTACTGTTATCAATTAGCTATATCTCATTATAGTAATTTAATATATAGTTAGTTTCCTCCAGTTCAAAAAGTTTGGTTTATCCAGCTGTCCCTGTATTTATTAAATAAGATAATTCGTCTTAGCTTTTAGAATAGCTGTGACTATAGATATCCATAATGGCTGCTAGTAAGCTGACAAATTAAGTTAACTTATCAAAGATATGAATTTAAGTTTCTGCTAAGTTAAAACCACATATAAATGGAGCCCATCAGCTCCCAACCTCCCCTGACATGTTTCGCCGACAAACTGTTTTGCTGGTGACGTTCCAGCAGTCCTCCTCCAATCCTGGCAGATGGGTGTGAATGTTATGCTGGTAACGTTCCAGCTGACATCCTGAATCTGACAGGTGTGATGTTTTACTAGCAACAGCATGTCATGCCCGATCGAATGGCATGACATGCCTCACGGATTGAATGGCCTCACGGAATTTTAAATATATTTGTTCTCCAATAATTCATTAGGTAACTGTTTCGCGGGTTTCTTAGTATAGTATTGTATCAGTGACAGCATACCTTCACTTAATCATCATGTATATCATAAGATGTTATATCGCCGTCATTTTGTTTAACCAAGCCTGCTTGACTCATTCATGTCCATTATAATTTCTAACCAGATAGCATATTTAAGTTAATAAAGACAGTGGCTGTATCTTTCACATACAACGTCTTAGACAATATTGCCTATCCTTATCCCGGGATATACATAATACTGCTTTACCTTTTTTAGCATCTATAATGTGAAAATAGCATGTCCAAAGTAGCATACATCTGTTATATGAATATCTTCGTTAGAAATAATTAATAATGGGTGAATATGTTCAATTATTATATTGATTTTAACCTACTAGAACCGCAATCTAATTCCTTGAATTCATTAAATGGAGACGAGATTTAAAGAAAAATGAATCCCAGAATATTCCATTTGTTCATTATCAACATATAATGTTTGATTTATTCTGGGTTATTTTATAATGACAAGAATAGAATTTAATAGATAGCAGCATGTAAGTATATTTCCCTGTGATGTTATGAGACTCATATTGCCGATGGCATATACAGACGAAATAGTACATATTATCTTATAGTTATTTTTCTTAATAGGTATTACATATGAGCAGTGTAGTGGTACCTCATGTTGTTCTATAGTTATTTCTTTTAATAGGTATTACGTGTGGGCAATATAATCATGCCTCATAAACATGCTATATGAGGACGGTTGTCCAATTTCTTTGAAGTTCCACTACTCTACATTAATAACATAGGTTGTGGTGTGGATTAAAAAATAATAATTACTATGAAACAGTCATTAGGGATTTAATTATAAAAATGAATCCTATTTGTGGTATTGTGTTAAATTTAATTTTAATGCTGAATGGTATTAAGTGTCTATATATAAAAATCTTAGAATCTAATTGGAACATTAAAAAATGTAATAGTGATAAAAATAGTGTACAATATAATATAATTACCTATTGATAAACATGCTTATAAAAACATAAAATAGGTGAACTATAAAAGCTAAAATAAAATATTACTAGGAAAGAGTGAGAGAAACTGAAGAGACCTGTGAATTTGTGTGAAATGCTAGGACTATAATGACAGTGTAATAAGTGCACAAGTGTATAACACTATGTTAATATCAGTATCACAGATACCTGATAAGAGAGATTTGTTAGTATAAGTATCTGACCACATTTTTGCTATGGATTCGAATTGTTCTTGTCTCACCAAATGGCCTTTTCTTATATTCGACAGATTTGGGATTACTGGTAGTAAATTACAAGTGGACATTTGGAAATTATCTTTATACTTATGTAGTAATACTACAGATATACAAAATAATTATTGTGTTCATTAAGTCCATGAGGTTGGACTGAATTCATTAAGAAAATCCATCTGCTTTCTTGTTCTAATAATCTGGTGGTTAGATCACCACCTCTTATTCCAAGACTGATCTTTTGAATTCCTGCGCAGGTTAGTTTACTGACTTTGCTTTGATGTTTTTTCAAAAAATTATATGCTACAGAGGTGATGTTTTTCTTGTTTTGCAGATCTTTGGTGGCATTGTTAATATTTCGAATATGTTCTTGTAGCCGTGTATGCAACTTTCGTGTTGTCATACCAATATAGATTTTTGGGCAATCACATTTGATCATATATACCACCCCTGTTGAATTACAGCTTATATACATTCTGATATTGTGTGTTTTGCCAAATCTATCTTGTATTTTCGAAGTTTTGTGTATATATTTACAACTTGAACAGGTGCCGCAAGGATAAGAGCCCTGAATTTTTCTTTTTCTGTTCTTTGTTCGTTGGTCATTGAAATGACTAGGGCTTATCATATCTTTTAAAAATTTGCTCCTTCTGTAGCATACATCTACTTTGTCACCCAGTAGTTGTTTTAGTGTAGAATCAGATTGAAGTATTTGCCAGTGTTTATTAATTACATTAATTATTTTATAACTATTAGAGTTATAAGTCAGAATAAGTCTTGTTTTACCATCAGAATTTTTATGTTTGGGTTTCAAAAGATCTTTTCTTGTGGTTTTACGTGCTCGTTTCTTTGCTCGTCTAATTGATGTAGTACTGTATCCTCGTTTTTTCAGTCTTGTTTCCAATTCTTGGGCTCTATTCTTAGATAGAATATCTGCAGAACAATGTTTGTTCTTAGAAATTCCCCAATGGGGAGTGATTTGATAGTGCTTGGCGCATGTGCACTTGTGCTGTACAGTAACGTATTTGTTGCAGTTGATTTTCTGTATAAATCAGTTCCTACTTGTCCATTTGGTTTTTTAAAAATCAATAAGTCAAGAAATGGAACTTCTCTTTGGCTGGTGTGGTAGGTGAATTTTATGTTCAATTCATTGGTGTTGAGTATTGACAGAAATTCATCAAGTTTTTCTTTTGGGCCCTCCCAAATAAATACGATGTCATCAATATATCTCAACCACATCGGAATGTGTTGAGAATATTCATCATGGTTGTCAGTGAATACTACTGTTTGCTCCCACCAACCTAGGAATACATTTGCATAGGTTGGTGCGCACGCTGTCCCCATTACTGTCCCTCGAATTTGTAAATTTGTAAATAGTATCTGTTGTTAAATACAAAAAAGTTTCTCTTTAATACAAATTCGAGTAAAGTCTATATAAATTCATTGTGATTCTGATTTTCTTCAGAAGACATATCTAAATAGTATTTTACTGCTTGTAGACCTAATGTGTGACTGATACTTGTATATAGGGCCTCAACGTCAGCTGTAACCAACCAGGTATCGTCTTTTAGCCACATATCTTCAAGATTTTGGAGATAGGTTAATAATTTTTAGGTTTTCATCCTCATTTTTGAGAATGGACTTGGGGCACGTTTGTACGGTTTCGCTGCCTGGTTTCTCTCCTTGTTGTTTCTGGCGCGTGATACCCTTTTGTTTCTCCCTCCCACCTCTTCTGGTGGGTCTGAATTTAAACTGTCCCCGTCTAAAAAATCCTTTCTTTTTTGGGTATTTAATGATATAGGGATTTTCGTTGGTTTTGAGGAGCAAGATGGTTCTTCATTTGCTGAATCCGAGTCTTCTATCTCTGTATCCGAAATATCACTTTCAATAACTTGTACCCTATTTGAGGTATTTTTAGTGTTATGGGAAGTAAATCTCTTCTTCCATTTGTAAACCCTTTTGTTCTGAAAGTCTTCTAGATCTCTCTTGAATTTTCCTGTTTTGGTTTGTTTTATATCTAATTCATACTTATCCAATTCCTGTTGATATTTTTTATAGGCTGATTCAAAGTCTTTTAAATTCTCAAACACTTTCAATTGCTCATTCTGAGTAGTTATTATTTCTTCAAGCCTGTCATATTCAGATTTATCGTGTTTTATGAGAATATTCATTAATTTATTTGAATATTCAGAAAGGGCATCTTCCCATTCTGTGCCTAAATATGGATCTCTGAATTCAAATGCAGGAAACAGCTGTATTCTGAGACCCAGAGGAATTAGTTTTTTCTCAAGATATTTCTCAACGAAATTATGGTTCCACCACACCTTGTCTTGCTTATATAAGTTATAAGGATTAATTTTATAATTAAATCCCTAATGGCTGTTTCATAGTAATTATTATTTTTTAATCCACACCACAACCTATGTTATTAATGTAGAGTAGTGGAACTTCAAAGAAATTGGACAACCATCCTCATATAGCATGTTTATGAGGCATGATTATATTGCCCACACATAATACCTATTAAAAGAAATAACTATAGAACAACATGAGGTACCACTACACTGCTCATATGTAATACCTATTAAGAGAAATAACTATAAGATAATATGTACTATTTCGTCTGTATATGCCATCGGCAATATGAGTCTCATAACATCACAGGGAAATATACTTACATGCTGCTATCTATTAAATTCTATTCTTGTCATTATAAAATAACCCAGAATAAATCAAAATCAAACATTATATGTTGATAATGAACAAATGGAATATTCTGGGATTAATTTTTCTTTAAATCTCGTCTCCATATAATGAATTCAAGGAATTAGATTGCGGTTCTAGAAGTTAAAATCAATATAATAATTGAACATATTCACCCATTATTAATTATTTCTAACGAAGATATTCATATAACAGATGTATGCTACTTTGGACATGCTATTTTCACATTATAGATGCTAAAAAAGGTAAAGCAGTATTAAGTATATCCCGGGATAAGGACAGGCAATACTGTCTAAGACGTTGTATGTGATTGATACAGCCACTGTCTTTAATAACTTAAATATGCTATCTGGTTAGAAATTATAATGGACATGAATGAGTCAAGCAGGCTTGGTTAAACAAAATGACGGCGATATAACATCTTATGATATACATAATGATTAAGTGAAGGTATGCTGTCACTGATACAATACTATACTAAGAAACCCGCGAAACAGTTACCTAATGAATTATTGGAGAACAAATATATTTAAAATTCCGTGAGGCCATTCAATATTGATGAGTGTGTACGGAGATTGGGCATGACATGCCGTTGCTAGTAAAACATCACACCTGTCAGATTCAGGATGTCAGCTGGAACGTTACCAGCATAACATTCACACTCAGACGCGTTGATTGGTTAATCTCCTGAATTAGGCGGAGTCACTAGGCACAAATACCCGCCAGACCGTAACCTCGGTAAACCCTTTGAGAAAGCCGAGTTTGTCGACGAAACATGTCAGGGGAGGTTGGGAGTTGATGGGCTCCGTTTATATGTATTTTTAACTTAGCAGAAACTTAAATTCATATCTTTGATAAGTTAACTTAATTTGTCAGCTTACTAGCAGCCATTATGGATATCTATAGTCACAGCTATTCTAAAGGCTAAGACGAATTATCTTATTTAATAAATACAGGGACAGCTGGATAAACCAAACTTTTTGAACTGGAGGAAACTAACTATATATTAAATTACTATAATGAGGTATAGCTAATTGATAACAGTAACATTGGTACCGTTTTAATCCAGTCCAACTATATACAATATTGCTATCTCTCTATATTGAGAATATGGTATATGGACCTCTATAACTATATACAGGAGTAACCTTACTTTTTATAAGTGAGCTAATTTAGCTATAAAATCTAAATCAGTGGCGATGAGATATACATTTTTGTTTAACTAAATTACCTAATTACCAGCAACTTGATACAGTATGTTAGTGCTTACAGCCTAAAGCATTGGTTATACCATAACACACAATAGTGATGGTTTAATTTACATATGAATACCAATATAAGGGGAGTGGTTTGATCAAACAATAGTGTTTTTAGTACTAGGTGTAATAACTCTACTTAAGGAGTCAAATATTTTATAGAATTACCTTAAATCTATCCTTGACAAAGACACTAAGAGGTTAATCATTAGACTATACTCTACATATGATATACCATCTTATATGATACAGTTGGTATAACACACAGATGTATATCCAATCATTTGGAGTGGTCTCACTACCAGTATCTTAGTCACCCAGTGTAAAAACACTTTACTCACTGATGACATCACTTTGATTAATATCATACCTAGTGATTGAAGTTTCCGACCAACTTTAATCAGTAGAAATTTAAGCACTTAGTGCAAATACTCTTATTCAACAGTGACACAATCATAAGGGTAGTATACCGAGTTACTGAATTTCTAACCAAGTTCTTTATATTTCACAGATTATGTGAATTATATGTACATGGTATATCACAATAAACCATAACCACTTCAACTTGTTGATATAAAACATTGTGTATAACTACTTACCACACAAGAAATATATTTTATATTTGTGGATTGTCCTCGTATTACCACTAATACATAGATTTACCAATAGTTGGAAAACCTAGAGTTACCAACTAGATATACTTGTATCTCTTACCTAATATAATCTCACCTCCAGTGATATTTTCATCCCTGTCCCTGTGTTTTTAATTGTTTTGTCTTACCATTCTTTTTAAAGTCCCAATAAAAGTTATATTTTAATAACCTAGTTTATCCACCACTCACTACCCTGTTGATACCATTAATAAAGGGAATTTGAGAGCTACCCATATGTACTGTACTTTTTTTTTGGAGGTACCACCTCTAAGTTGTTTTCGAGGTGTGTAAAGATGTATTTAAATTTGTATGGGTAAGATTACAAGTGATGCGCAATGGACTTTGCGCTTGCGCAACCGCAATTTCGTGATCCATTTTTCTTCCACTGATAT
Source organism: Bombina bombina (assembly GCF_027579735.1). Classification (NCBI taxonomy): domain Eukaryota; kingdom Metazoa; phylum Chordata; class Amphibia; order Anura; family Bombinatoridae; genus Bombina; species Bombina bombina. The sequence continues at coordinate 1,176,149,316 of NC_069499.1, read as the reverse complement.
TACAAATCACGAGAAATCGCCATTGCTCTACCACAATAGTCCTTTCTGCATCAATCCATACCGCAAGCTAAGAGCTCTGGTAAAATGTTTTCCGAAACTAAAAAGTTTCACAAAACACAACAAAAATACATTACAAAGTACACTTACACCCATAAACTATATGATTAACCCCTAAACTGCCATCCACCCACATCGCCAACCCTAAATAAAATTATTAACCCCTAAGCCACCATCCCCCCACATTGCAAAGTACCTAAATAAACTATTGACCCCTAAACCACCACCCCCACATGGCAAACTACCTAAATAAATTATTAACCCAAGTGAATGTCAATTTTGATGCTAAAGTGCCCGTTTTTTTAAATTTTTATTAAAAATAGGGGCACTTTAATTCATCAAAATTTACATTTCACTCCTGTTGAGAAAAAAAACTTACCTTTTAATCTTCACAGCAGCTCAAGCTTCCTCCACCCGTTGCAAAGCCTCTTCCTGGGTCTAAACTTTTTTCACAACAGGAGTGAAATGTAAATTTTGATGCATTAAAGTGGCCCTGTTTTTAATAGAATTTTTAAAAACCGGGCACTTTAGCATCAAAATTGACATTCATTAAACCACCACCCCCACATTGCAAAGTACCTAAATAAATGATTAACTCCTAAACTGCAATCCCCCAGCATCGCAAAGTAATTCAGATCTAAATCCCCTAAACTAACCCCAATTAATATACCCATAACTTAATTTTAAAAAAAATTCTACCTTAAAATAAATAAAAACTTACCTAAAATAAAAAAAATAATTAAAACCTAAGCTTACCCTAACAAAAAAAAACAACTAACATTACTTAAAAATAAAAAAACTATATTCAAATCAGCCAATAGGATAAAAGGAAAAAACTTTCATCCTATTGGCTGATTTGAATTTGAAGAATCGAATCAGCCAATAGAAATTCAAGGGTACCTCTATATAAAAGTGGTACTTTGCATTTAATCTTCAGTGTGTAGTTGCTGGAGACTGACTGCATGAAGAGGAGCTCCCTGTTGATGCTCTGAAGAGGACCACCGATGTCGCTGCTGACCTCGCCAAAGACTTCACAGCTGCCAACAGGATAGAGATAGAAGATGGACCTCCGCCACCAGGATGAAGATAGAAGATAGTCCGCCCGATGGAAGAAGATGAATGAAGATGGAGCGCCGCCGGGCTGAAGATGGATTTTTTGGTGTGTTTTGTTTCTTTAAGATGAGTGATTTTTTATGTTTTTATGGGTATAAAAAGAGCTGAATGCCCTTTTAAGGGCACTGCCCAGCCAAATGTCCTTTTCAGGACGATGGTCAGTTTTGTTTTTTTTGTTTTTTTGGTGGGGTGGGGGGTTGTAATGTTAGGGGGTTATTGTTTTATTTTATGCAAAAGAGCTGTTAACTTTAGGGCAATGCCCTACAAAAGGCTATTATAAGGGCTATTGGTAGTTTATTTTTAAAATAGTGTTTTTTTATTTTGGGGTTGTTTTTTGTGGTATTAGAATAGGAATATTTTTTTTAATTTTGGTAATTTCGTTATTTTTTGTAAGGGTAGATTTTGTTATTTTTTTGTAATTGTAGATTTTTTTTTTTTTTTTTTAATGTTAGGTTTTTAATTTTTTGCAATTTATGTTTGTTTTTTTGTAATGTAGTTTTTTGTAATATAGGTTTTTAATTTTTAAGTAATGTTAGTTTTGTTTTGTTAGGGTAAGCTTAGGTTTTAATTTAATTTTACAGGTAAGTTTTTATTTATATTAAGGTAGTTAGAATATTTTTAAATTAATTTATGAGTATAGTAATTGGGGTTAGGTTAGGGGGTTTAGATTTAAATTACTTTGCAAAGTGGGGGGATTGCGATTTAGGGGTTAATAATTTATTTAGGTACTTTGCGATGTGGGGGCATGGTAGTTTACGGGTTAATAGTTTATTTAGGAACTTTGTGATGTGGGGGGTGGCGGTTTAGGGGTTAATAGTATTATTTAGTGTTTACGATGTGGGGGGATGTCGGATTATTGGTTATTAGGCTAGGGGCTTATGGTAGAGTGTTAGGGGGTTTTTTTCACTTTTTTTGTCGGTTTTGCAAGTAAGTTGTTTTTTTCAACTTTTTTTCTCCATTGATTTCTATGAGAGAACACATGCACACACACGCCTAAACTCCGCTAGCGATGTTTCCGATTCTCAGCCTACCGCTAGCGAAAGCGTATTCTTTTGACCTTGTAATTTGAGCAGATCCCGAGAATTACAAAAACCATACAATGTTCTTCACAGGATAATGTCCTTTTTATTGTAAATACTGTTCCTATAGGTATATACAATAGGTATAGATATATATTTTACATGAATAGTATCAGATATATATATTTAACAATAAAAGTACGTTATTTTCTATCAGCAAAATTACAAGCTGTGTGGTATGGCTATACCGCTGAAAAATGGTCTATTGCGAGCAGAATATGCAGGTATTACAAGTCACGGCAGTACGGCTATACCGCTAGCATTTTAGCCTTTACACAACTCTCCATTGCGCATGAAAATATCTTTTGAGTGCAGCGCATCTACTGCTTCCGCCTGAACATCCCTGGACCTGGACAGGTATCTGGGAAGTTCCTTGTTTAGATGAGAGGACATGAGATCTATCTCTGGAAGCCCCCACATCTGAACAATCTGAACAATCTGATGGAGAGACCACTCCCCTGGATGTAAAGTCTGGCGGCTGAGATAATCCGACTCCCAATTGTCTACGCCTGGGATATGCACCGCAGAGATTAGACAGGAGCTGGATTCCGCCCAGGCAAGTATCCGAGATACTTCTTTCATAGCTTGGGGACTGTGAGTCCCACCCTGATGATTGACATAAGCCACAGTTGTGATATTGTCTGTCTGAAAACAAATGAACAGTTCTCTCTTTTGCAGAGGCCAGAACTGAGGAGCCCTGAGAATTGCACAGAGTTCTAAAATATTTATTGGTAATTTCGCCTCTTGAGATTTCCAAACCCCTTGTGCTGTCAGAGATCCCCAAACAGCTCCCCAACCTGAAAGACTTGCATCTGTTGTGATCACAGTCCATTTTGGGTGAACAAAAGAAGCCCCTTGAACCAAACGATGGTGATCTATCCACCATGTCAGAGAGTGTCGTACATTGGGATTCAAGGATATTAATTGTGATATCTTTGTATAATCCCTGCACCATTGATTCAGCATACAAAGCTGTAGAAGTCTCGTGAAAATGAGCAAAGGGGATCGCGTCCGATGCTGCAGTCATGAGACCTAAAACTTCCATGCACATAGCCACTGAAGGGAATGACTGAGACTGAAGGAGCCGGCATGCTGCGACCAATTTTAAACGTCTCTTGTCTGTTAGAGACAGAGTCATGGACACTGAATCTATCTGGAAGCCTAAAAAGGTGACCCTTGTCTGAGGAATCAAGAAACTTTTTGGTAAATTGATCCTCCAACCATGTTTCCGAAGAAACAACACTAGTTGATTCATGTGATATTCTGCAGTATGTAAAGACTGAGCTAGTACCAAGATATCGTCCAAATAAGGAAAAACCACAATACCCTGTTCTCTGAAAGTGTTCTGGATGAATCGGAATATGAAGGTATGCATCCTGCAAGTCTATTGTGGACATATAATGTCTTCGCTGAACAAAAGGCAGAATAGTCCTTATAGTCACCATCTTGAAAGTTGGTACTCTTACATAACGATTCAAAATTTTTAGATCCAGAACTGGTCTGAATAAATTTTCTTTCTTTGGTACAATGAATAGGTTTGAATAAAACGCCAAAACTTGTTCCTGAGGAGGAACTGGCATGATTACCCCTGAAGACTCCAGATCTGAAACACACTTCAGATAAGCCTGAGCTTTTACTGGATTTACAGGGATGCGTGAGAGAAAAAATCTTCTCACAGGAGGTCTTACTTTGAATCCTATTCGATACCCTTGAGAGACAATGCTCTGAATCCAATGATTTTGGACAGATCTTATCCAAAAATCCTTGAAAAACCTTAATCTGCCCCCTACCAGCTGAGCTGGCATGAGGGCCGCACCTTCATGCGGATTTAGGGGCTGACTTTGGTTTCCTAAATGGCTTGGATTTATTCAAATTTGAGGAAGGCTTCCAATTGGAAGCAGATTCCTTGGGGGAAGGATTGAGTTTTTGTTCTTTATTCTGACGAAAGGAACGAAAACGGTTAGAAGCCTTAGATTTACCCTTAGGTTTTTTATCCTGAGGCAAAAAAACTCCTTTTCCCCCAGTGATAGTTGAAATAATAGAATCCAACTGAGAACCAAATAAATTATTACCTTGGAAAGAAAGAGATAGTAATCTAGATTTAGATGTCATATCAGCATTCCAAGATTTAAGCCACAAAGCTCTTCTAGCTAAAACAGCTAAAGACATGGATCTAACATCAATTTTGATAATATAAAAAATGGCATCACAAATAAAATGATTAGCATGTTGCAGTAAGCGAACAACGCTAGATATGTCAGAATCCAATTTGTGTTGCGCTAAATTTTCCAACTAGAAAGTTGATGCAGCCGCAACATCAGCCAAAGAAATAGCAGGTCTGAGGAGATGACCTGAATATAAATAGGCCTTCCTTAGATAAGATTCAAGCTTCCTATCTAAAGGATCCTTAAAGGAAGTGCTATCTTCCATTGGAATAGTGGTACGTTTAGCAAGAGTAGAAATAGCCCCATCAACTTTGGGGATTTTTTCCCAAAACTCTATAGATTTTGCTGGTAAAGGATACAATTTTTTAAACCTCGAAGAAGGAATAAAAGAAGTACCTGGCTTATTCCATTCCCTAGAAATCACATCAGAAATAGCCTCAGGAATGGGAAAAACCCCTGGGGAAACCACAGGAGGTTTAAAAGCAGCATTTAAACGTTTATTAGACTGAACGTCAATAGGACTGATTACCTCAATATCCAAAGTAATTAACACTTCTTTTAATAAAGAACGCATATACTCTATTTTAAATAAATAAGTAGATTTGTCAGTGTCAATGTCTGAGGAAGGATCTTCTGTTTCAGATAGAGGATGAATTATTATGTTGTTGGTCATTTGAAATTTCATCAGCTAAATGAGAAGTTTTAAAAGACCTTTTACGTTTATTAGAAGGTGGAAATTCAGACAAATCCTTCATAATAGAATCAGAAAAAAATTCTTTAGAATTTACAGGTATATCATGAACATTAGAAGTTTGAAGGAACTGCAACTGGCAATGTACTATTACTGATGGAAACACTATCTGCATGTAAAAGTTTATCATGACAACTATTACAAATGACATTTGGTGGAATAATTTCTACAACTTTACAACAAATGCACTTAGCTTTGGTAGAACCGATGTCAGGCAGCAATGTTCCAGCAGAAACTTCTGAGGCGGATCAGATTGGGACATCTTGCACAATGTAAGAGAAAAAACAACATATAAAGCAAAATTATCTATTTCCTTATATGACAGTTTCAGGAATGGGAAAAAATGTAATAGCATAGGCCTCTGAAAGCAAAAAGCAAGAGGCAAACAAACAAGAGGTATTGAAATAATGAAAAAAAAAATTTGGCGCCAAGTATGACGCACAACGTAACGTAAAGTCCTTTTTGGCGCCAAAAATGACCGGAAATGACACACTTGCGTCACTAATGACGCCGCCGTGTGAAAGGTCTTGGCGTCACGCCGGAAATGACAAAGTTGCGTCATAAACGTACTTTTTCGCGCCAACAATTTTTTCGCTCCAAGAATGACGCAATAAAGTTTAGCATTAGATGCACCCGCAGGCCTAATACCCGCAATTACAAGAAGTAGTCAATTGAAAAAAAGACTAAACCCCAGGTAAGAAATAAATTTCTTAAAAATGTTTACATTCCCAAATATGAAACTGACAGTCTGCAGAAGGAAATACATGAACCTGACTCATGGCAAATATAAGTACAATACATATATTTAGAACTTTATATAAATGCATAAAGTGCCAAACCATAGCTGAGAGTGTCTTAAGTAATGAAAACATACTTACCAAAAGACACCCATCCACATATAGCAGATAGCCAAAAGAGTACTAAAACAGTTATTAGTAGAGGTATTGGTAAATTGAGAGTATATTGTCGATCTGAGCCCACAGTTTTGCATAACCAACACTGTTATAGAAATACACTTTTTACCTCTGTGATTTCCTTGCATCTAAGCCTCTGCAAGCTACCCCCTTATTTCAGTTCTTTTGACAGACATCCATTTTAGCCAATCAGTGCTCACTCCGTGGTAACTTCACATGCATTAGCTCAATGTTATCTATCTGAAACATATGCCCTCTAGTGGTCAAAATGCATTCAGATTAGAGGCAGTCTTCAATGTTTAAGAAATTAGCATACGAACCTCCTAGGTTTAGCTTTCAACTAAGAATACCAAGAGAACAAAGCAAAATTGGTGATAAAAATAAATTGGAAAATTGTTTAAAATGACATTCCCTATTTCAATCATAAAAGTTTTTTTGGACTTGACTGTCCCTTTAAGTATAAATAGAACATGTTCTGCTATGTGAAGAACATTGGAATATGAAATATTAACATTTCATGTTGGGTTTAGCGCTCTTGAATATATGTGGTCAGGTTAGCATGCGAGTATTGGTGTTCGGTTGTTTTTTAATTTTTCACGTTTCATTGATAATTTTTTGTGTGCATCGGGTTTACGCTTGCGTACAAACTTTGTACTTTCAACTTGTAATACAAGACGCAGTCCAGTGTTCGCAAAATGCCTCCGTCTTGTGAAGTTAAAGTGCAAGCTAGAGAGTTAAATACCGCTCCACTCGCAATCTAGCCCTTAGTGTGGGGATCTTTCACAAGAATAAATCTGGCTCCAAAAGGAGCCGAATGGCACGAGCCGCCGCCTACTTCTGCATTCGGATCCTCACAAAGGATCTGAATACACATATCTAGTAAGAGGTTACAGAGTTTATTTTAAATATTTTGTCTTTTTATCCTTGGAAGCCCTACATTTTAGTTTTGTGTGTGCAGCATGTCACAGTAGAAGGCATCTGGTTAGCACTAAATTATTTCTGCATGCAGACTACATTTAAATCCATGTATATTATGTGGATCATTAAGCAGAACATCTGCAATTTACAAAAATGAAATGTCTCTCCACAGGAATTCTACTTGGGGTAGAATACAATACGAATGTTCCAACCATAATAATATATATTTACACAAATGTATATGAACACACATATACATATACAAACACATTTACAACATGCTCATACATTTGTATGGATATTCATATAAGTATAACAACACATGTATTGATATTCATATAAGTATTCAAACACATGTATGCCTATTAATTTATGTATACAAACACATGTATGGCTATTAATCTATGTATACAAACACATGTATGCCTATTCATATATGCATACAAACACATGTATGCCCATTGCCTATTAATTTATGTATACAAACACAGGTATGCCTATTCATATATGTATACAAACACATGTATGCCTATTCATATATGTATACAAACACATGTATGCCTATTAATTTATGTATACAAACACATGTATGCCTATAAATTTATGTATACAAACACATGTATGCCTGCCTATTCATATATGTATACAAACAAACACATGCATGCCTATTAATCTATGTATACAAACACGTGTGCCTATTCATATATGTATACAAACACATGTATGCCTATTCATGTATGTATACAAACACATGTATGCCTATTGATATATGTATACAGACATGTATGCCTTTTCATATATGTATACAAGCACATGTATGCCTATTCATGTATGTATACAAACACATGTATGCCTATTCATGTATGTATACAAACACATGTATGCCTATTTATATATGTATACAAACACATGTATGCCTATTCATATATGTATACAAACACTTGTATGCCTATTCATATATGTATACAAACACATGTATGCCTATTCATATATGTATACAAACACATGTATGTCTATTCATATATGTATACAAACACATGTATGCCTATTAATTTATGTATACAAACACATGTATGCCTGCCTATTCATATATGTATACAAACACATGTATGCCTATTCATATATGTATACAAACACATGTATCCCTATTCGCATATGTATACAAACACATGTATGCCTATTCATATATGTATACAAGCAGATGTATGCGTATTCATATAAGTATACAAATACATGTATGCCTATTCATATATGTATACAAACAGATGTATGCGTATTCATATATGTATACAAATACATGTATGCCTATTCACATATGTATACAAACACATGTATGCCTATTCATATATGTATACAAACAGATGTAAGCCTATTCATATATGTATACAAACACATGTATGCGTATTCATATATGTATACAAACAGATGTATGCGTATTCATATATGTATACAAACAGATGTATGCGTATTCATATAAGTATACAAATACATGTATGCCTATTCACATATGTATACAAACACATGTATGCCTATTCATATATGTATACAAACAGATGTATGCCTATTCATATATGTATACAAACACATGTATGCCTATATATATATATATATATATATATATATATATATATATATATATATATATATATAAAGATGTGTTGTAGTATATGCACTCTCACCAACACACTGCAACTTGCCAGGGTGCTGTAGCCAGGTATGTAGAGAACAAAAAGTAGAAAGCACTCACTGGACTGTAGACAGCAATTTCAATCAAATAGAATTTATTGTGACGTTTCGGGACCAACAGCGTCCCTTCCTCTGACAAACAACTAGTGAAAAAACCAAACATTTATAGACCCATATAACACTCCCCTAGGTAATCTACCAATGAAAATGTGCCGTGTGCAAAAGTAGAGCCGTGTGCAAAACAAGCATAGGTCCCTATACTTAGGGAAAAATATGTAAATAATGTATAAATGTGTAAATGTATATCAACTTATGCGTGATTCTATGTGCACAACCTATAAAAATGCCTGATAGCCCCCACGACATGAGCGATCTACTGAAACTGAGTAAAACTCTGTAGCGTACCTCTAGTGAAAATAAAGACAACAAAGTGCCTGATAGGTGGGATATGACATACCCCCGTGTTTTGATAGGCCAGGCAAATTCGTCATCGGTAATCACGCCCTATTCACACCCAATTACATGTTATTGGTCAAACACAACAAAAGTTCTAATAGGCTAACTGGATACATCAAGCCGTTACACATATTGGTAATATGAGCGGTTGCTATAGCCGCACTAATACACACCTCCGTGTCTCCCAACATCACCGAGTCTGTCTCATTGATGCAACACCGCGACGCATCCACGCTATGGTGGTCGTCATGGCAACAGAAGCAAACAACCACATATAATATTAGCCGAGCATAACAGCGTCTGCCCTAATGTCATAAAGCATTGTCATGTCAAGGAAAACACTACCTTATCCACATAATCAAAATAATACAAAGTTGCACTATAGGATTGAAAACATGCTTAGAGAATCACCGTCGTATTACAGCAGGCCACTGTATATCCAACTATAAGGTTGCCATAGCTACCCAGCCCGCTTGGGGTCTCGCATTGTCCTATATAAGGCCCCACCTAGGGGATCATCAGGCACCCACCCGACCACCACAATAAAGATGTGGGGACAATAACAATAACAACCGTTCCGTGGCCGAAATAAGTGTGTCTATAATACCCTAGCATGGGACAGAGTAATGCAATAAGACCTATCAAAAGTATCAACATCATTTTACAGCATTTTACACTGCACATCCGACTCTAAGGTTGCCATAGCAACCTAAGTATAAACAACAACACACAATGGGGATCGCCCTTAGCCCTATTTATAGCAATACATGGGGGATCTTCCGATTGATTATGTGGATAAGGTAGTGTTTTCCTTGACATGACAATGCTTTATAACATTAGGGCAGACGCTGTTATGCTCGGCTAATATTATATGTGGTTGTTTGCTTCTGTTGCCATGACGACCACCATAGCGTGGATGCGTCGCGGCGTTGCATCAATGAGACAGACGCGGTGATGTTGGGAGACACGGAGGTGTGTACTAGTGTGGCTATAGCAACCGCTCATATTACCAATATGTGTAACGGCTTGATGTATCCAGTTAGCCTATTAGAACTTTTGTTGTGTTTGACCAATAACATGTAATTGGGTGTGAATAGGGCGTGATTACCGATGACGAATTTGCCTGGCCTATCAAAACACGGGGGTATGTCATATCCCACCTATCAGGCACTTTGTTGTCTTTATTTTCACTAGAGGTACGCTACAGAGTTTTACTCAGTTTCAGTAGATCGCTCATGTCGTGGGGGCTATCAGGCATTTTTATAGGTTGTGCACATAGAATCACGCATAAGTTGATATACATTTACACATTTATACATTATTTACATATTTTTCCCTAAGTATAGGGACCTATGCTTGTTTTGCACACGGCTCCACTTTTGCACACGGCACATTTTCATTGGTAGATTACCTAAGGGAGTGTTATATGGGTCTATAAATGTTTGGTTTTTTCACTAGTTGTTTGTCAGAGGAAGGGACGCTGTTGGTCCCGAAACGTCACAATAAATTCTATTTGATTGAAATTGCTGTCTACAGTCCAGTGAGTGCTTTCTACTTTTTTTTCTCTCTCTCTCTCTCTCTCTCTCTCTCTCTCTCTCTCTCTCTCTCTCTCTCTCTCTCTCTCTCTCTCTCTATATATATATATATATATATATATATATATATATATACACAAACACATGTATGCCTATTCATATATGTATACAAACAGATGTATGCCTATTCATATATGTATACAAACACATGTATGCCTATTCATGTATGTATACAAACACATGTATGCCTATTCATATACAGGGAGTGCAGAATTATTAGGCAAGTTGTATTTTTGAGGATTAATTTTATTATTGAACAACAACCATGTTCTCAATGAACCCAAAAAACTCATTAATATCAAAGCTGAATATTTTTGGAAGTAGATTTTAGTTTGTTTTTAGTTTTAGCTATTTTAGGGGGATATCTGTGTGTGCAGGTGACTATTACTGTGCATAATTATTAGGCAACTTAACAAAAAACAAATATATACCCATTTCAATTATTTATTTTTACCAGTGAAACCAATATAACATCTCAGCATTCACAAATATACATTTCTGACATTCAAAAACAAAACAAAAACAAATCAGTGACCAATATAGCCACCTTTCTTTGCAAGGACACTCAAATGCCTGCCATCCATGGATTCTGTCAGTGTTTTGATCTGTTCACCATCAACATTGCGTGCAGCAGCAACCACAGCCTCCCAGACACTGTTCAGAGAGATGTACTGTTTTCCCTCCTTGTAAATCTCACATTTGATGATGGACCACAGGTTCTCAATGGGGTTCAGATCAGGTGAACAAGGAGGCCATGTCATTAGATTTTCTTCTTTTATACCCTTTCTTGCCAGCCACGCTGTGGAGTACTTGGACGCGTGTGATGGAGCATTGTCCTGCATGAAAATCATGTTTTTCTTGAAGGATGCAGACTTCTTCCTGTACCACTGCTTGAAGAAGCTGTCTTCCAGAAACTGGCAGTAGGACTGGGAGTTGAGCTTGACTCCATCCTCAACCCGAAAAGGCCCCACAAGCTCATCTTTGATGATACCAGCCCAAACCAGTACTCCACCTCCACCTTGCTGGCGTCTGAGTCGGACTGGAGCTCTCTGCCCTTTACCAATACAGCCACGGGCCCATCCATCTGGCCCATCAAGACTCACTCTCATTTCATCAGTCCATAAAACCTTAGAAAAATCAGTCTTGAGATATTTCTTGGCCCAGTCTTGACGTTTCAGCTTGTGTGTCTTGTTCAGTGGTGGTCGTCTTTCAGCCTTTCTTACCTTGGCCATGTCTCTGAGTATTGCACACTTTGTGCTTTTGGGCACTCCAGTGATGTTGCAGCTCTGAAATATGGCCAAACTGGTGGCAAGTGGCATCTTGGCAGCTGCACGCTTGACTTTTCTCAGTTCATGGGCAGTTATTTTGCGCCATGGATTTTCCACACGCTTCTTGCGACCCTGTTGACTATTTTGAATGAAACGCTTGATTGTTCGATGATCACGCTTCAGAAGCTTTGCAATTTTAAGAGTGCTGCATCCCTCTGCAAGATATCTCACTATTTTTGACTTTTCTGAGCCTGGCAAGTTCTTCTTTTGACCCATTTTGCCAAAGGAAAGGAAGTTGCCTAATAATTATGCACACCTGATATAGGGTGTTGATGTCATTAGACCACACCCCTTCTCATTACAGAGATGAACATCACCTAATATGCTTAATTGGTAGTAGGCTTTCGAGCCTATACAGCTTGGAGTAAGACAACATGCATAAAGAGGATGATGTGGTCAAAATACTAATTTGCCTAATAATTCTGCACTCCCTGTATATATACAAACACATGTATGCCTATTCATATATGTATACAAACACATGTATGCCTATTCATATATGTATACAAACACATGTATGCCTATTCATGTATGTATACAAACACATGTAAGCCTATTCATATACTGTATGTATACAAACACATGTATGCCTATTCATGTATGTATACAAACACATGTATGCCTTTTCATAGATGTATAAAAGCACATGTATGCCTATTCATGTATGTATACAAACACATGTATGCATATTCATATACTGTATGTATACAAACACATGTATGCCTATTCATGTATGTATACAAACACATGTATGCCTTTTCATATATGTATACAAGCACATGTATGCCTATTCATATATGCATACAAACACATGTATGCCTATTCATCTATGTATACAAGCACATGTATACCTATTTATATATGTATACAAGCACATGTATACCTATTCATATATGCATACAAACACATGTATGCCTATTCATGTATGTATACAAACACATGTATGCCTATTCATATATGTATACAAGCACATGTATGCCTATTTATATTTGTATAGAAACAAATGTATGCCTATTCATGTATGTATACAAACACAAAAATGCCTATTCATATATGTATACAAACACATGTATGCTTATTCATATATGTATACAAACACATGTATGCCTATTTATATATGTATACAAGCACATGTATACCCATTCATATGTGTATACAAGCACATGTATGCCTATTCATATGTGTATACAAACACATGTATACCTATTCATATATGTATTCAAACACATGTATGCCTATTCATGTATGTATACAAACACATGTATGCCTATTCATGTATGTATACAAACACATGTATGCCTATTCACATATGTATACAAACACATGTATGCCTATTCATATATGTATACAAACAGATGTATGCCTATTCATATATGTATACAAACACATGTATGCCTATTCATATATATATATATATATATATATATATGTATATATATATATATATATATATACAAACACATGTATGCCTATTCATATATGTATACAAACAGATGTATGCCTATTCATATATGTATACAAACACATGTATGCCTATTCATATATATATATATATATATATATATATATATATATATATACAAACACATGTATGCCTATTCATATATGTATACAAACACATGTATGCCTATTCATGTATGTATACAAACACATGTATGCCTATTCATATATGTATACAAACACATGTATGCCTATTCATATATGTATACAAACACATGTATGCCTATTCATGTATGTATACAAACACATGTATGCCTATTCATATACTGTATGTATACAAACACATGTATGCCTATTCATGTATGTATACAAACACATGTATGCCTTTTCATATATATATACAAGCACATGTATGCCTATTCATGTATGTATACAAACACATGTATGCCTATTCATATACTGTATGTATACAAACACATGTATGCCTATTCATGTATGAATACAAACACATGTATGCCTTTTCATATATGTATACAAGCACATGTATGCCTATTCATATATGCATACAAACACATGTATGCCTATTCATCTATGTATACAAGCACATGTATACCTATTTATATATGTATACAAGCACATGTGTACCTATTCATATATGCATACAAACACATGTATGCCTATTCATATATGTATACAAACACATGTATGCCTATTAATTTATGTATACAAACACATGTATGCCTATAAATTTATGTATACAAACACATGTATGCCTGCCTATTCATATATGTATACAAACAAACACATGCATGCCTATTAATCTATGTATACAAACACGTGTGCCTATTCATATATGTATACAAACACATGTATGCCTACTCATGTATGTATACAAACACATGTATGCCTATTGATATATGTATACAAACACATGTATGCCTATTCATATATGTATACAAACACTTGTATGCCTATTCATATATGTATACAAACACATGTATGCCTATTCCTATATCTATACAAACACATTTATGCCTATTCATATATGTATACAAACACATGTATGCCTATTAATTTATGTATACAAACACATGTATGCCTGCCTATTCATTTATGTATACAAGCACATGTATGCCTAGTCATGTATGTATAAAAACACATGTATGCCTATTCATGTATGTATACAAACACATGTATGCCTATTTATATATGTATACAAACACATGTATGCCTATTCATATATGTATACAAACACTTGTATGCCTATTCATATATGTATACAAACACATGTATGCCTATTCCTATATCTATACAAACACATTTATGCCTATTCATATATGTATACAAACACATGTATGCCTATTAATTTATGTATACAAACACATGTATGCCTGCCTATTCATATATGTATACAAACACATGTATGCCTATTCATATATGTATACAAACACATGTATCCCTATTCACATATGTATACAAACACATGTATGCCTATTCATATATGTATACAAACAGATGTATGCGTATTCATATAAGTATACAAATACATGTATGCCTATTCATATATGTATACAAACAGATGTATGCGTATTCATATATGTATACAAATACATGTATGCCTATTCACATATGTATACAAACACATGTATGCCTATTCATATATGTATACAAACAGATGTATGCCTATTCATATATGTATACAAACACATGTATGCATATTCATATATGTATACAAACAGATGTATGCGTATTCATATATGTATACAAACAGATGTATGCCTATTCATATATGTATACAAACACATGTATGCCTATTCATATATATATATATATATATATATATATATATATACAAGCACATGTATGCCTATTCATATATGTATACAAACAGATGTATGCCTATTCATATATGTATACAAACACATGTATGCCTATTCATATATATATATATATATATATATATATATATATATATATATATATATATATATATACAAACACATGTATGCCTATTCATATATGTATACAAACACATGTATGCCTATTCATGTATGTATACAAACACATGTATGCCTATTCATATATATACAAACACATGTATGCCTATTCATATATGTATACAAACACATGTATGCCTATTCATATATGTATACAAACACATGTATGCCTATTCATGTATGTATACAAACACATGTATGCCTATTCATATACTGTATGTATACAAACACATGTATGCCTATTCATGTATGTATACAAACACATGTATGCCTTTTCATATATGTATACAAGCACATGTATGCCTATTCATGTATGTATACAAACACATGTATGACTATTCATATACTGTATGTATACAAACACATGTATGCCTATTCATGTATGTATACAAACACATGTATGCCTTTTCATATATGTATACAAGCACATGTATGCCTATTCATATATGCATACAAACACATGTATGCCTATTCATCTATGTATACAAGCACATGTATACCTATTTATATATGTATACAAGCACATGTATACCTATTCATATATGCATACAAACACATGTATGCCTATTCATGTATGTATACAAACACATGTATGCCTATTCATATATGTATACAAGCACATGTATGCCTATTTATATTTGTATAGAAACAAATGTATGCCTATTCATGTATGTATACAAACACAAAAATGCCTATTCATATATGTATACAAACACATGTATGCTTATTCATATATGTATAAAAACACATGTATGCCTATTTATATATGTATACAAGCACATGTATACCTATTCATATGTGTATACAAGCACATGTATGCCTATTCATATGTGTATACAAACACATGTATACCTATTCATATATGTATTCAAACACATGTATGCCTATTCATGTATGTATACAAACACATGTATGCCTATTCATGTATGTATACAAACACATGTATGCCTATTTACATATGTATACAAACACATGTATGCCTATTCATATATGTATACAAACAGATGTATGCCTATTCATATATATATACAAACACATGTATGACTATTCATATATGTATACAAACAGATGTATGCCTATTCATATATGTATACAAACACATGTATGCCTATTCATATATATATATATATATATATATATATATATATATATATATATATATATATACAAACACATGTATGCCTATTCATATATGTATACAAACACATGTATGCCTATTCATGTATGTATACAAACACATGTATGCCTATTCCTATATATATATACAAACACATGTATGCCTATTCATATATGTATACAAACACATGTATGCCTATTCATATATGTATACAAACACATGTATGCCTATTCATGTATGTATGCAAACACATGTATGCCTATTCATATACTGTATGTATACAAACACATGTATGCCTATTCATGTATGTATACAAACACATGTATGCCTTTTCATATATGTATACAAGCACATGTATGCCTATTCATGTATGTATACAAACACATGTATGCCTATTCATATACTGTATGTATACAAACACATGTATGCCTATTCATATATGTATACAAACACATGTATGCCTTTTCATATATGTATACAAGCACATGTATGCCTATTCATATATGCATACAAACACATGTATGCCTATTCATCTATGTATACTAGCACATGTATACCTATTTATATATGTATACAAGCACATGTATACCTATTCATATATGCATACAAACACATGTATGCCTATTCATGTATGTATACAAACACATGTATGCCTATTCATATATGTATACAATCACATGTATGCCTATTTATATTTGTATAGAAACAAATGTATGCCTATTCATGTATGTATACAAACACAAAAATGCCTATTCATATATGTATACAAACACATGTATGCTTATTCATATATGTATACAAACACATGTATGCCTATTTATATATGTATACAAGCACATGTATACCTATTCATATGTGTATACAAGCACATGTATACCTATTCATATGTGTATACAAACACATGTATAACTATTCATATATGTATTCAAACACATGTATGCCTATTCATGTATGTATACAAACACATGTATGCCTATTCATGTATGTATACAAACACATGTATGCCTATTCATGTATGTATACAAACACATGTATCCCTATTCACATATGTATACAAACACATGTATGCCTATTCATATATGTGTACAAACAGATGTATGCGTATTCATATATGTATACAAATACATGTATGCCTATTCACATATGTATACAAACACATGTATGCCTATTCATATATGTATACAAACAGATGTATGCCTATTCATATATGTATACAAACAGATATATGCCTATTCATATATGTATACAAACAGATGTATGCATATTCATATATGTATACAAACAGATGTATGCGTATTCATATATGTATACAAATACATGTATGCCTATTCAAATATGTATACAAACACATGTATGCCTATTCATATATGTATACAAACAGATGTATGCCTATTCATATATGTATACAAACACATGTATGCCTATTCATATATATATATATATATATATATATATATATATATATATATACAAACACATGTATGCCTATTCATATATTTATACAAACAGATGTATGCCTATTCATATATGTATACAAACACATGTATGCCTATTCATATATGTATACAAACACATATATGCCTATTCATGTATGTATACAAACATATGTATGCCTATTCATATATATATATATACAAACACATGTATGCCTCTTCATATATGTATACAAACACATGTATGCCTATTCATATATGTATACAAACACATGTATGCCTATTCATGTATGTATACAAACACATGTATGCCTATTCATATACTGTATGTATACAAACACATGTATGCCTATTCATGTATGTATACTAACACATGTATGCCTATTCATATACTGTATACAAACACATGTATGCCTATTCATGTATGTATACAAACACATGTATGACTTTTCATATATGTATACAAGCACATGTATACCTATTCATATATGCATACAAACACATGTATGCCTATTCATGTATGTATTACAAACACATGTATGCCTATTCATATATGTATGCAAACACATGTATGCCTATTTATATATGTATACAAGCACATGTATGCCTATTTATGTTTGTATAGAAACAAATGTATGCCTATTCATGTATGTATACAAACACATGTATGCCTATTCATATATGTATATAAACACATGTATGCCTATTCATATATGTATACAAACACATGTATGCCTATTTATATATGTATACAAGCACATGTATACCTATTCATATGTGTATACAAGCACATGTATGCCTATTCATATGTGTATACAAACACATGTATACCTATTCATATATGTATTCAAACACATGTATGCCTATTCATGTATGTATACAAACACATGTATGACTATTCATGTATGTATACAAACACATGTATGCCTATTCATGTATGTATACAAACACATGTATGCCTATTCATATATGTATACAAACACATGTATGCCTATTTATATATGTATACAAGCACATGTATACCTATTCATATGTGTATACAAACAAATTGATGACTATTCATATATGTATAAAACCACATGTATGCCCCGCAAAGATACTGGATACTTCTATTCGCATGCAGAAAAATCACAAATACAAAAACATACATAAAGTCGGATAATTCATTTACACAAACTTACATGCTTATAAAATGAATAAATATAGATTGAAAGTTGACTGCTTTTGATATTGCAGGATGCGTTATCCATACCACAGCTCTGCGCTAAGAACAGTGCAGAATCTGGTATTACAAGTGAATTGTAAATTAGTCTTACCAGAGAATGTTAGCGCTGCCGTCAGTTTTTGTCCCAAGGGCACTAACATCGTTCATATTACGAGTAATGAGTTAAATGTTGTGTTCAAGCGCTGGAAAATGTAGCACATCTAGAGACCTACGGCTGCAGGTTCTCACAAGAGAACCTACAGTCCGTATTTAACAAGCAGCGGTCATCAGACCGCTGCTTACTTACCTAACCTTTCTTAGGTGGTGAATTTCAATCTCTCCGGGAAGATTGACAGATCCTACCCGCTCGTTATTGGTTGTGCGCGGGCAGGGGGCGGGATTGCACGCAAAAGCAAAATATCACTCGTGTGCAATGCTGAATTCCGGCAGCGGAATTCAGCCCGTCTGAAGTAAAGTGTTAGGGCTAGAAGTATAACCAAACACATAAATAAACGTATATATACCTTTGGGTCATTATGAGTTTCATGCTTCAGGGACACCAACATGCAACACCAGGCTATACAGCTGGTGGTGATTAAAGGATACTTATGTATGACTGCTCCTGATTGGCTCACTGGTTGAAAACTTGTTTTGAGCTGCATAGGAGTAAGCTGGGTATTTTTGACTTTTTCACTTTGTGTTTTAACCATTTGCAGGTGTTAAGTACATAAGGCTAGATTACAAGTGGCGCGCTACTGGAATTTTTCACTTGCTCGCTAACTGCACTCAAAGTAATATTTTAACGACGCCAGATTAGCTCGCTTATTACAAGCTGAAATTAAAAAGTTAGCGTACATCGGGTTTTACTTTCAACATGTAATATGCGCGCTAACCCTGCCAGACTGCAGATATTGCGACCGCGTTAACCCATTCACCCCATAGACTTCAGTGGAGCTCGCTGTTCAAAAAAAAACAACTAACACTTCCCACTTGCACACTAACCGATACTAGGTACAATAGCTATTAAATAGTTAATAACTATTTAATAGCTACCTAGTTAAAATAATTACAAAATTACCTGTAAAATAAATCCTAACCTAAGTTACAATTAAACCTAACACTACACTATCAATAAATTAATTAACTAAACTATCTACAATTATCTACAATTAAATCAACTAAACTAAATTACAAAAAAAAACAAAACACTAAATTACAAAAAAAACAAACACTAAATTACAAAAAATAAAAAAAGATTACAAGAAATTTAAACTAATTACACCTACTCTAAGCATCCTAAAAAAATAACAAAGCCCCCCAAAATAAAATAAATGCCCTACCCTAATCTAAAATAAAAAATTAACAGCTCTTACCAGCCCTTAAAAGGGCCTTTTGTGGGGCATGCCCCAAAGAAAACAGCTCTTTTGCATTTAAATAAGCATACAATACCCCCCCAACATTACAACCCACCACCCACATACCCCTAATCTAACCCAAACACCCCTTAAAAAACCTAACACTAATCCCCTGAAGATCTCCCTACCTTATCTTCACCACGCCGGGTATCACAGATCCATCCAGAAGAGGGTCCGAAGTCTTCATCCTATCCGGCAAGAAGAGGTCCAGAAGAGGGTCCGAAGTCTTCATCCTATCCTGCAAGAAGAGGACATCCAGACTGGTAGACATCTTCATCCAGGCGGCATCTTCTATCTTCTTCCATCCGGCGCGGAGCGGGACCATCTTGAAGCAGCCGACGCGGATCCATAGTCTTCTTCTGGCGACTCCCGACGAATGAAGGTTCCTTTAAGTGACGTCATCCAAGATGGCGTCCCTCAAATTCCAATTGGCTGATAGGATTCTATCAGCCAATCGGAATTAAGGTAGGAAAAATCTGATTGGCTGATTGAATCCGCCAATCAGATTCAAGTTCAATCCGATTGGCTGATCCAATCAGCCAATCAGAATGAGCTCGCATTCTATTGAATCTGATTGAATCAGCCAATCAGATTCAAGTTCAATCGGATTGGCTGATCGGAACAGCCAATAGAATGCAAGCTCAATCTGATTGGCTGATTGGATCAGCCAATCGGATTGAACTTGAATCTGATTGGCTGATTCAATCAGCCAATCAGATTTTTCCTACCTTAATTCCGATTGGCTGATAGAATCCTATCAGCCAATCGGAATTCGAGGGAAGCCATCTTGGATGACGTTACTTAAAGGAACCTTCATTCGTCGGGAGTCGCCGGAAGAAGACTATGGATCCGCGTCGGCTGCTTCAAGATGGTCCCGCTCCGCGCCGGATGGAAGAAGATAGAAGATGCCGCCTGGATGAAGATGTCTACCGGTCCGGATGTCCTCTTCTTGCCGGATAGGATGAAGACTTCGGACCCTCTTCTGGACCTCTTCTTGCCGGACAGGATGAAGACTTCGGACCCTCTTCTGGATGGATCGGTGATACCTGGCGTGGTGAAGATAAGGTAGGGAGATCTTCAGCGGCCTAGTGTTAGGTTTTTTAAGGGGTGTTTGGGTTAGATTAGGGGTATGTGGGTGGTGGGTTGTAATGTTGGGGGGGTATTGTATGTTTATTTAAATGCAAAAGAGCTGTTTTCTTTGGGGCATGCCCCGCAAAAGGCCCTTTTAAGGGCTGGTAAGGTAAAAGAGCTGTTAACTTTTTATTTTAGATTAGGGTAGGGCATTTTTTTATTTTGGGGGGCTTTGTTATTTTTTTAGGGGGCTTAGAGTAGGTGTAATTAGTTTAAATTTCTTGTAATCTTTTTTTATTTTTTGTAATTTAGTGTTTGTTTTTTTTGTAATTTAGTTTAGTTGATTTAATTGTAGATAATTGTAGATAGTTTAGTTAATTAATTTATTGATAGTGTAGTGTTAAGTTTAATTGTAACTTAGGTTAGGATTTATTTTACAGGTAATTTTGTAATTATTTTAACTAGGTAGCTATTAAATAGTTATTAACTATTTAATAGCTATTGTACCTAGATATAATAAATACAAAGTTGCCTGTAAAATAAATATAAATCCTAAAATAGCTACAATATAATTATTATTTATATTGTAGCTATATTAGGGTTTATTTTACAGGTAAGTATTTAGCTTTAAATAGGATTAATTTATTTAATAAGAGTTAATTTATTTCGTTAGATAAAAATTATATTTAACTTAGGGGGGTGTTAGTGTTAGACTTAGGGGTTAATACATTTATTAGAGTAGCGGCGAGGTCCGGTCGGCAGATTAGGGGTTAATACTTGAAGTTAGGTGTCGGCGATGTTAGGGAGGGCAAATTAGGAGTTAATACAATTTATTATAGGGTTTTTAAGGCGGGAGTGAGACGGTTTAGGGGTTAATACTTTTATTAGAGTGGCGGTGAGGTCCGGTTGGCAGATTAGGGGTTAAGAAGTGTAGGTAGGTAGCGGCGACGTTGGGGGGGGGCAGATTAGGGGGTAATAAATATAATATAGGGGTCGGCGATGTTAGGGGCAGCAGATTAGGGGTACATAAGGATAATGTAGGTTGTGGCGGTGTGCGGTCGGCAGATTAGGGGTTAAATTTTTTTATTAGAGCGGCGGCGATGTGGGGGGGCCTTGTTTTAGGGGTACATAGGTATTTTGTGGGTGTTAGTGTACGTTAGAGCACAGTAGTTGAGAGTTTTATGAACCAGCGTTAAGCCCATAAAGCTCTTAACTCCTGACTTTTTTCTGCGGCTGGAGTCTTGTCGTTAGAGTTCTAACGCTCACTTCAGCCAAGACTCTAAATACCAGCATTAGAAAGATCCCATTGAAAAGATAGGATATGCAATTGACGTAAGGGGTTCTGCGGTATGGAAAAGTCGTGGCTGGAAAGTGAGCGTTAGACCCTTACCTACAAGACTCTAAATACCAGCGGGCGGCCAAAACCAGCGTTAGTACCCCCTAACGCTGGTTTGGATGGCTAACGCAGAACTCTAAATCTAGGCGTAAATAAATATATTAACCCCTAAACCTAAGTCTAACCATAAGTCTAACACCCCTAACTTTAATATAATTAAAATAAATCTAAATAAAAATTACTATCATTAACTAAATAATTCCTATTTAAAACTAAATACTTACCTATAAAATAAACCCTAAGCTTGCTACAATATAACTAATAGTTATATTGTATCTAGCTTAGGTTTTATTTTTATTTCACAGCTAAGTTTCACCTAGATTACGAGTTTTGCGTTAGAGGTTGTGCGGTGCTAACAAGCAGTTTTCCCTCACCGATCACTTACTTACAGCGCTGGTATTACAGGTTTTTACAAACCCGCCGTTAAAAGACAAGAAGTGAGCGTTGAGCCGACACCTACATTATAATAATTAACCCGTAATCTGCCACCCCCGACATCGCCGACTCCTGCATTTTATTATTAACCCCTAATCTGCCGCTCCGGACACCGCCGCCACCTGCATTATACTTATGAACCCCTAATCTGCTGCCCTCAACATCGCCGACACCTACATTATGTTTATTAACCCTAATCTGCCGCCCCCAATGTCGCCGCCACCTACCTACACTTATTAACCCCTAATCTGCCACCCTCAATGTCGCCGCCACTATACTAAAGTTATTAACCCCAAACCTAAGTCTAACCCTAACCAAAATTTCTATCATTAACTAAATTATTCCTATTTAAAACTAAATACTTACCTGTAAAATAAACCCTAAGATAGCTACAATATAACTTATAGTTACATTGTTGCTAGTTTAGGATTTATTTTTATTTTACAGGCAAGTTTGTATTTATTTTAACTAGGTAGAATAGTTACTAAATAGTTATTAACTATTTAATAACTACCTAGCTAAAATAAATACAAATGTACCTGTAAAATAAAACCTAACCTAAGTTACAATTACACCTAACACTACACTATAATTAAATAAATTAACTAAATTAAATACAATTAAATAAATTACATACAATTACCTAAATTAAATTAAATTAGCTAAAGTACAAAAAACAAACAAACACTAAATTACAGAAAATAATAAACAAATTACAGAAATTTAAACTAATTACACCTAATCTATAGCCCTATTAAAATAAAAAAGCCGGGGGCGGAGTTAACTGCCAACAGAGGCAGACGTGTCTGAGGAGAGCTCCTGCAGCTAGAACCCTAAAAGTGCATAATAAAGGGTATTTCTGCCTACATTTGGGGGTATTCTGGACACATTCAAGCCTATAACAACAGCCTATTATCCCTCATTTGAAACTTGGGGGCTTTTGTGAAACTTTGGACTACTGGTGCCCCAAGTATACCACTGCTGCCGCTTTTTCCTAATACAGTGCTTCCTACTCGCTCCGGAGGGTTGGGGATCCGCTCCGGAGCAGAAGACCTCCACTACCTCACCAGCCAAGGGACCGGTTGATTAGCGTTACCTGCGGCTGGAGCCTGAGCCGCATTGCTCTCCGGGCCGCCTCACCAGAAGGTTGTCCTCTCTGCGGACCGCTTGCCCAGCCCTGCCGTTAGTCACCCCAGGTGTGACATAGCTTGACCCAGATCTTATGGGCTCCCACTCGCTGCCCGGACACACCGGGACCTTGCGCGCCTAAACGGATTAGGGCGCGAAGATCCGCCATCTTGGTTGCAGCCTTCTTCCTCCGTGGTGGCGCGGCCTGCCCAGGAGGGCTCCCGGAGCCTCACTTACCCAGCCACTTGCGGTCTCACCAGCCTCCAACCTTCCGGCCCTATAGCAGACGGCCCTGCTGTGTCCCTGGACTGCTGGGACACAGGAGTATCTGCAAGCGTAGCGGCAGTTGTGGTGACAGCCTCCAGACCTAGTCCACTTCCGACCAGAGCAGGGGGCAGGTGAGTTAAACCCATTTTAAATACTTGCAGCCTGGGGGTTCCATAAGTTGGTCACGTAGCCCTCTTACCCTCCCCCTGCCTACCCTGAGGATAAACGTTAAACGGGCTACATATTACTATCTTGCCTGCAGAGCCCCAGGACCTACCCAGTCTGGCTTTTACAGGCCCAGCTACAGCTCCACAAGGCCCATAGGGCTAGAACAGACTTTTTGGCCTTGAGACTTTCAACAACGGTGGTCCGGTATTATCTCAAAGTCATTCTGATCACCCCTGGTCTCCCACTAAAATGCAGGCCCCCATATAACAAAGTGTATACAGGAAACACCTGCTTTTATTAACCCAGTGAATCAGCACACTTTGTATTAATAGTCCCAACATATTCCATCTGGGGACACTCCTCACCACTGTATAGAATAACACTTGCATGGACATTACTGGCACTGAACATCAGCTTAGTGTCATAGCTGCTGCGTCAGCTCAGGTGTCCCTGAGCTTTTTGCACAGGGTGTAGTGTTATTGATTTAATCTGCCTTTTCCTTTTTACAGGTATACTTTTATGGTGCACACCTCACATAAGGCTAGCACATCATCTCATAACACTGACAAATCAGTTTCACTTTATTACTGACTGTCATGTCTAAATCCATTCCACCTTACACAGCGTATCTAACCTGTCATACCACCTTTTATTTCACTTAAGCTGATCAGGTTTCCCTATTTAATCTCCTTGTAACCAAGATGCATTGCTGGTTTATTGAAGTTTATTGCCAAAGTAAAGCAGCTCAACTCCTTACCTAGAGTACCAAAACAAGATTCTCCTGATCAGAGAAACCTTTTGCCGTTACAAGCAGCTTCTGCTTCAAGCTGCCACAGCCGCTGACATCACCGCAGCGCTGAATCACGCTACCGCTCTGACCGCACTCTCCTGTCTAAACAGACAGCCTACAGACTCCCAGCTACACGGAGCCATTACCACGCTGCACGCTCACTAATTCCTGCAAGTATTCTACCTACCCGCATCTGGGTTTCCTCTCACAGGCTCTGCTTCTGAATTAAGGTTCTGTATATAGAGTGCTTAAGTCTCTGTTTACTCATTTGACATTACTCTTTAAACAACAGTTGATTTGAACGGTAACACCCCTGTTTGTATCTGTGCAGTCTGGGTTCCATATTTCACCTGTCTCCAGTGAATCTGACATTACAGACTTATACTATTTAAGTTCAACCCTTATGTTTCCTATTGCACAATATAAGACCTGCCTAAGATAAAGCTCATTAGTACTACTCATATTACTGGGTCTTATCTCTGAGGCTAAATTATCACAAGTGATTAAGTTAGTGTTTTTCTTACTAGCAAGCACACTTAGTAACTTGTAACACTCCACAATTATTTACCCTGTTTAGAGGTCTTAAATATTTACTTAAATACTTGCTGCATAACACAGAGCTTTACATATATCACAGATCGTTACATAATAAACCAGCCCTATTAAAATGGAGCCTTCTGATGTGACCCCACAACTACACAGCCTTAACCAACGTTTAGATAATCTGACCCAGGCTTTTAGAGAGCTACAAGTAGAGAACCAGAGCCTCAAAGCCTGTTTAAGGGAAGTTTTATCTAACAGAAATACCGGAAACGACCACCAGGCTGAACCTCAGGTCTCATACCCAGAGAAGTTTTCTGGTGATCGCTCCACTTTCAGACAGTTTAGAAATGCCTGTCTACTATTGTTTGACTTGCGTCCCAGGACCTATGCTACTGACCGGAGCAAGGTGCTCACTATATTGTCCTACTTGATGGGAGAACCTAGGGCCTGGGCAGATTCATTTTATGAGACCCAGGATCCTATCCTAAACTCTTTAGATGCATTCCTCAAAGCTTTGTCTACCCTTTATGACGACCCCTATTGGCAAGTTACTGCAGAAGGTAAACTAAGAAACCTCAGGCAGCTAAAAACACCGGTAGAGGAGTATATCACCCGCTTTAAGATCTGGGCCAGGGATTCCCTCTGGAATGAGGTCTCTTTAAAAAAACAGTATCGCCTAGGATTGGCGGAGGACATTAAGGACGAACTAGCCAGGGTAGGCATACCAGACCGCCTTGAAGAGTTATACGCTCTTACTATCACTATAGACCGTAGGCTTAGGGAGAGGAGACAAGAAAGAAATCCTTCAACCTATGGATATCAACCTATGGATATCAGTTTCCTCAGAGGACCTCTTTCCCCACAAGAGAAGGCTAGACGCCGTACATTCAATCTCTGTATGTATTGTGGGGGGATTGAACATACGGTTAAAGAATGTCCTTTACTCTCAAAGCAGAAGTTAGGTAAGGCACTCACAACTAAACATTGCTTACATACAAAAAACTTATCTACCACCTATCTTACTTTACCCTTACTTTTGCAGTGGGATCGACACAGGATAAACTGTAACGCCATGATTGACACCGGAGCATGTGCAAACTTTATTGATTTAAGTTTAGTTTAAGTTAATAAAATACCTTTTTTTGTTCAAAAGCACACCTATGCCTCTTAAAGTCATTGCTGGTACACCACTAGCATCAGGTCCAGTCTCTCAACAAACCATCCCTCTCCTTGTTACCTCTACTTCTGGTCATTCTTAGACTATCTCTTTTGATATCATCTCTTCTCCAATATATCCTATCGTTCTGGGTATCTCTCTGCTCAAAAAACTGCAGAACTGTTCATCAAAGAGGTTGGTAGACTACATGGACTCCCAACATCCGTCCTCAGTGACAGAGGGTCACAGATCACCTCCAAGTTTTGGAAATATCTTTGCCAATCTCTTTCTATCCAGCAACATCTTACCACCGCATACCATCCGCAATCTAATGGGTTATGTGAGAGAACCAATCAGTGGTTGGAGCAATATTTGAGATGCTTTTGCTCCAACAAACAGGACTCTTGGCTATCTTTCCTACCACATGCTGAATTCGCCTTTAATAACACTACCAACACCTCCACGGGGTATTCACCCTTTTATGCCAACAACGGACTCCACCCACGATTTCATCAGTTACCTCCAACTGACACTCCTTGTCCGCAGGTTAATGACCTGATCAATTCTATCAAACAAACATTTACCGTAATCAAGGATAACATTCAGTAAGCTCAAGCCACCCAGAAACGCTCCTATGACCTCCGACATCGGGCTCCTCCCGTATACAAGGTTGGTGACCTGGTTTGGTTAGCCACAAAAAATCTCAGGATACCTACTCCTTGTAGGAAATTCAACAACCTCTTCGTGGGGGCCTTTTCCCATCATCTCCATCAGCAACCCTCTCACGGTCACTCTGCAGTTGCCCTCTTCCTACCGCATCCATCCGACGTTCCACATCTCCCTTATCAAGCCTTGTGACACCTCCCGATGTCTGCCTCTCCCTCCACCGTCTTCCCCGGCACCTGATCCTGAGTATGAAGTCCACTCTATCTTGGACTCTAGGCGTTGCCATGGTCAACTTCAGTACCTAGTGCATTGGGCAGGATTCGATTCCTCCGAGGATTCTTGGGAGCCGGCCTCCAATCTCTCTGCACCCTGTCTGGTGTCCCTTTTCCATAGGCGCCATCCGGAAAGACCCGCGCCTTGACACCCTTGGGGTTCCTTTGCAGGGGGGATATGTCATGTCTAAATCCATTCCACCTTACACAGCGTATCTAACCTGTCATACCACCTTTTATTTCACTTAAGCTGATCAGGTTTCCCTATTTAATCTCCTTGTAACCAAGATGCATTGCTGGTTTATTGAAGTTTATTGCCAAAGTAAAGCAGCTCAACTCCTTACCTAGAGTACCAAAACAAGATTCTCCTGATCAGAGAAACCTTTTGCCGTTACAAGCAGCTTCTGCTTCAAGCTGCCACAGCCGCTGACGTCACTGCAGCGCCGAATCATGCTACCGCTCTGACCGCACTCTCCTTTCTAAACAGACAGCCTACAGACTCCCAGCTACACGGAGCCATTACCACGCTGCACGCTCACTAATTCCTGCAAGTATTCTACCTACCCGCATCTGGGTTTCCTCTCACAGGCTCTGCTTCTGAATTAAGGTTCTGTATATAGAGTGCTTAAGTCTCTGTTTACTCATTTGACATTACTCTTTAAACAACAGTTGATTTGAACGGTAACACCCCTGTTTGTATCTGTGCAGTCTGGGTTCCATATTTCACCTGTCTCCAGTGAATCTGACATTACAGACTTATACTATTTAAGTTCAACCTTTATGTTTCCTATTGCACAATATAAGACCTGCCTAAGATAAAGCTCATTAGTACTACTCATATTACTGGGTCTTATCTCTGAAGCTAAATTATCACAAGTGATTAAGTTAGTGTTTTTCTTACTAGCAAGCACACTTAGTAACTTGTAACACTCCACAATTATTTATCCTGTTTAGTTTACTTAAATACTTGCTGCATAACACAGAGCTTTACATATATCACAGATCGTTACACTGACTCAATCTAACTCTGATACACAGGCCTCATTTCTATCATTACTGTGGAGAATACTGATCTAGATGTGGAATTAGGCAAGAGCTTTCATACCCTGCTTTATTCCAGTATAGACCTAGGCCACACTATCAGGCCTGACCAGATTTTATACACACTCTTTGCCATACACTCAAGTAGACAAATCTTACCAAGTTTACACTTATACATAACACACTAAAAGGTCCCACCACCAAAGCAAAGCCCAGATCTAAATAGCCCCATCTTGGTATTTACTGCTCGAATTTAGGCTTTAAGGCGCACACTTTATATTAGTCCTGTGCATAGCTGGCACAAGATTCTGGTACTAATTAGACCTATAGGTTATTTCTCAAAATACACCCGCGAGATCAATTTAGTTCAAGATCACGCCTAGGAATTAGGACACTATAGAGCTCATATTAACATGCTACCTAGTCGTAGCATTTTTTTTTATAAAGGTGCTGCAATAAGCTCTGTGCATCAGATCCGCTACTATATTGGTTTGACATATACCTAGTTTGTCTCACATTATTGCTTTGTCTATCTGACCTTATTACCACTGGTTGCTGCTCCCTCACCTCCCCGCTCCCACTCGGCTTGTCCGAGTGGGTCACTACCACTTACCCTCTCCCTTCCTACGGGTCGTATCCTCCTTATCCCCGGGGTCAGGGTTACGTCACTGTATATTCGTACCCATGTCTAAAATGTGAGTGTTACTATTTCTATGATAATCAGCCCCGCTCTGCATTCTCTAGAGTAATGTTTTAACCTTTATATGTGCTATGATTCATTAACCCTATTTTTCATCAGCAGAATACGTATAACCCCTTGCAAACACATTTAAGTTTCTAGGTCCAGAGTGCCTTGTCTCTATACCTTTGCAACAGTATGCCACACTTAGGTAGAAAGCCTCTTAAGTCAGCATCTAAATCTAAAAAGACAGTCTACGACCACTTCACGCAGCTACCTAAGGGCCCAGACATGGAACCTCAAGGAGAGCTGAGTGATCCGGACTCACAGGATGAAGAGTCTCAGTCTAGTGTCCAATCTGCGTCTGCATCACAACACTACATCACCGAGAAGTCTCTAAAGAAGTTGCTGGCCTCACAAACTAAATTCATCACGCAGGAAATCCAGCGCAGTTCAGCTGAGCTTAAAAAAGAGATCTCGGAGATTGGCGAAAGGGTAGATGCCCTAGAAAGGAAACAAGACGACGTAGTGGTGGATCAATCTAATCTATTAGCCTATTCGGAGAGTTTAGCTGACCAAATCTCTCAACTGGAACTTAAGGTAGCGGAGGTCGAGGACAGATCCAGGCGCAATAACATCAGATTCCGTGGTATACCGGAATCAGTAGCGCCATCCGACCTTCAAGACTTTTTGAGAGAACTGTATCACTCCTTGATTGGCAGCCCAGAGGGCCTGACAGCCACTATGGAGCGGGCACACAGGGCACTGCGCTCTAGGAATGTGGCTCAAGATAAACCACGGGATGTAATAGTGTGCTTCCATAGTTTTCTATATAAGGACAGGCTGATGCAGGCAGCTTTCAAGAAACCAACTCTGAGCGAGAGATTCCAAGATATCCAACTCCTACCTGACCTCTCGGCTCACACCTTACAACAGAGGCGCCATTACCAATCTGTCACTCTTACTTTGAGGAAGAACAACATTAAGTATAGATGGGGATTCCCAACTCGCCTTATCATCACCAAAGACAATCAAAATTATGTGGCCACAACTCTGAACTAGGGTCTAACACTTCTCACTAATTGGGGCCTTAGGCCGGAACCGCCTCCCCAAAGGGACCCTCCCTACCCTAAGCTGCGGGCCTCAGCCCCAGAGTGGACTGTCAATGATCAAAGAGCCAAAAGGGCAAAATTACCTCAGTCCACAACTGTTTCTTAACTACGGGGACTTGTTCTCTACAGCCGTGATGCAGGGCGAATGTTACTTCTACTAACAGCCACCTAGTGGCTTTTTGTTTGTTTGATTTGTGGTTATGTGTTTGCAACACCTATAGAATGTGTTTTGTTTAAGTTTATTCTGTTGATTATTGTATTCTTACCATATAGCAAATTACTCAGTACAAACTCAATGTTAATTAATATTTCAGCAACTAATTACAGCAGAGCGGGGCTGTTATTTATGATGCCCCTAACTTTGTGTACCTTCGATTAACTTTCTCCTCCGCTCCGCCCCCACATAGAAGTCCACTCTAGGACCCCTCGAGGTGGACTATTTCCACCACACTCTCGAGCGCTTTAATTAGTGCTCTACTTCCCCCTCCCACCCCCTCCCCACCCCCCTCAACCTTTCTCTTACTTTCCCCTTCCCTTGATCCACAACACAGTCCAAGTCTCCCACAAGAGTCCCATCTCTGTACTTCTCCTATTAGCTATGTCCACAATTAGGCTTATGACACACAATGTTAGAAGCCTTAACTCACCCCATAAACGTAGTCTACTACTTAGGACGCTGAAACACCACAACCCAGATGTGGTATTCCTTCAGGAAACCCATTGGATGGATGGGGAACCTCTTAGGCTCATCTCTAAGTCATATACCCATATTGAAACGGCTTCTTTCACCAAAAAAGCCAGGGGAGTAGCGATACTGTTACACAAGCGTCTGGCCTTTGAAAGCATTCAAGTCATTAAAGACCCTCAGGCCAGATTTATTATCCTTATCTGCAAATTGAACCACGTCACCTATTCCCTGGTATCCGTGTATCTCCTGAATACCAAACAGCCATGGTACCTCAAACACATTCTCCATGCTCTTACCCAAGTTCAGCAGGGGAGAGTCCTCATAGCGGGTGACTTCAACATGGTCTGGGACCATTTATTAGACAGAAGATCTAAATCTCTTGACTTAACGCCCACCCCAGCAAAACAACTATCACACAGATTTAGACAAACGATGTCGGCCTCGGGTCTCTATGACATATGGAGAGCCCTACATCCCAAGGACTATGACTACACCCACTTCTCGCACCCCCATAAGCTATACTCAAGGCTTGACTACATCTTCTCCACAGCTGACTCCCTAGAATTAGTTCAGAGAACCAAAATCTCCCTTTGTGCCTGGTCTGATCATGACCCAGTACAGGCCAACATAATCTCCTCAAACACTACCCACATTAGACCAAAATGGAGATTGCCCCACCAGATCTTAGAGGATATACCCTTTAGAGAGGAACTACGCAAGAATATTGCCCAATTTATTCAAACTAATTACAACCTCACGGTCAGGGACGACACACTATGGGGCGCGGCTAAAGCTACAATTAGAGGCTTCCTTATCACTAAACAAGCGCATCTCAGAAAGCAGGCAGGTCTCACCCTCTCACAAGCCCACATTAAGTTGCGACAACTGGAGGCATGCAACAGAAGCGCAGTCACAGCAGAGACCACATCTCAAATTATCGAGATTAAGGATCACATTTCTAGGATTGAACTGCGCAGAACTCAAATTAACCTCACCAAGCTTAAGCACCTATTTTACTGCAAAGGCAACAAAGCTGATACCCTATTGGCAAACAAGATTAGGAACAGACTAGGGGCCTCCCGAATTCATTCCATACGTTCATCAGGCTCTCTTCTCCAGATCCCGTCCCAGATAGGTAAGGCGTTTGCCGATTACTATGCCAAGCTTTATAACATAGCTACTGCTGAGCCTCTTAGATCTTCCTCTCAGGAGGTTCTGGAAACTTACCTCAAGACAATGTCACTCCCTATGCTCGCCTCTGAACAAAGAGATGCTTTAAGCTCTCCCTTCTCCCTTCAAGAGGTCTTGAGAGTTATTAGGAACGCAAAGTCCTTTAAGTCCCCGGGCCCTGACGGTTACCCGGCGCATTTCTACAAGGCTTATGCTCAAGAACTTGCCCCGTTGCTTCTAAAATTCTATAATCTGGCTAGAGAAGAGGGCCACTTTAAGAGTGAATTCCTAGAAGCCAGCATTGTCACCATCCTCAAACCGGACAAAGACCCATCACTTTGTGCGAGATAAATACGGACATCAAGTTTTATTCAAAGATACTCGCCAATCGTCTCGCTAAGTTACTTCCTTCCCTCATCGACTCAGACCAGGTGGGATTTGTCCCCCTCCGAGAGGGTCCAGACAACACGAGACGCCTTCTCAATATACTCACCTCTGCCTCACGTCTTCGTAGGCCGCTGGCGGTCATCTCTCTTGACGCCGAGAAGGCGTTTGACCGGGTTAGATGGCACTACCTCTGGGCAGTCCTTAAGAGATTCCATTTTCCCCCCGATTTTATAACGGCCGTTCAAGACCTATACTCCACTCCTACTGCCTCTGTGTGTGGTCTGGGCTTTCGCTCCTCTCTCTTTCCTATCACGAATGGCACCAGAGAGGGGTGCCCCCTTTCACCACTCTTGTTCGCCCTTTCCATAGAACCCTTGGCTGAGCAGATCAGAACTGATCCCCAAATAAAAGGAGTCACCTTGTCGGGCACTGTGCACAAAATTGCACTCTTCGCTGATGATGTAACGTTGTTTCTATCACACCCTGATCAAGCGATTCCTAGGCTTCTTGATATACTCACCACCTTCGGGGGCCCATTCTTACTATAAGCTGAATTTATCAAAAACACAAGTATATACGCAGGGGTTTGCGAAGGCACAATTAATTTCTCTTGCTGAGTCTTATAAATTTGACTGGACTGAACACTCTGTCCTACACTTAGGTGTCAGGATCTCTAGTAACTTTCCCCAAATAATAAAAGACAAATATCTCCCTCTCTTAACTTCCCTCCACTCTCTGCAGAAGGACTGGAATCTTCAGCATGTTTCCTGGTTAGGTAGGATCACGGCGTTGAAAATGTCCTTCCTCCCCAAGCTGACATACCTCTTCCGCTGCCTGCCTATTAAAATACCGAGGCATTTGCTCCTTCAATTCCAAAGTGGGTTTACCAAATTTATCTGGTTGGATAAACCCCCTAGAGTCGCACATAGAGTACTTCAACTTCCCAAATCTTTGGGAGGCATAGCTTCACCATCGGTGATACGGTATTACGAGGGTGCAATGCTTACCCATGTGTCTCAATGGGGGGTAAAGTCATCGGATGCCAAATGGAAATCCATTGAACAGGCTTCACTGCCCTTCCAAATTGCCTTAAGGGACTTAATTTGGACCCCGCCACATTGTCGTAGAGAGCTTGCCTTAACCAACCCAGTGGTGTGTGAATGCCTCAGCTTTTGGGACAGAATACGGCATCATCCCCACGTGGCCCCGCATCCCTCCCCAGTCGCTTCCATAGCAGGTCTCTTATCGGGCCTCCAAGACTCTCACCCTAACAAATGGATCCAACTGGGTATCAACAATATAGCGGACCTCTGGTCCACGTCCCCTCGAGGCTCTTTTAAACAATTAACGCAGATCGGTGCCGAGACCCAGGTACCATCGTATCTATCTTTTGAATATCAGAGGATCAAGAGCTTTTTAAGCAGTTGGGGTTTTAAGCCTACCCTAGATAGACCTTTGACTCTCTGGGAGTCCATCTGGACAAGAGGAGATAGGCTGGGTAGGCCTCTCTCAGTCCATTATAAGCTACTTGGGGGATCCCAAGACCCAGAGACTCCTTCCCATCTTTCCCGTTGGGAGACGCTGATGGGTAGGCACACCTCCCCGGAGGAGTGGGAACGAGCTTTCTCCCTGACCCAGAAAGCTATACATTGCACTACGTTATATGAAACTTATTTCAAACTCCTCACTCATTAGTACTACGTACCCACTAGGTTGGCGAAAATATTTCCGGAGGTGTCCCCCAAGTGTTGGAGGAATTGCGGTCACAGGGGTAACGCACTACATATTTGGTGGGAGTGTCCCGTGATCCAGCCTCTATGGTTAAAATGCTTTTCGGTTCTAAAGGGCATGGGTATTGGGCTCCCCAGACTAGCTGACTCAGCCCTCCTTCATTTAAATCTACATGCACTACCTAAAAACCACGCGTATTTCTGTATTTACTTATTCATGACTATAAAGTACTCTGTTGCATGCTCCTGGAAGAAGGAACGAGCCCCAAGTTGGGCGATGATCTGTAATAATATGGCATACACTTATACAATGGAAAAAGATATATTATACAAATTAAATAAATCTGACCTGTTTGAAATGATTTGGGCTGACTTGAAGGAGTCTCAAAATACAGACTGGAGGCCTAACGCAACTGCCCAAGACACATAGCCCCACGCCCATATCCCCCTTATGACTGTAGACTACCTAACATAAACACATTCTTTACTGGATGGCCCACAATCCCCTCCTCACACTCTTCCTCACACCACTTCCCCCTCCCCTACTTCCATACCTCCTCTTCTCCACCCTCATCTCTCCCTCTTAGAGAATCTGTAGTACGATCAGCCCTTAAGACCCCCCCCCCCTGATCTCAGACTCGTCAGCCATGAATCAAGGCTTGACAGGTCATATCTGTTCACAGTACTCTGTAAGTGTTGAAATTATGTTTCTATTTGTTCTTTCTTTTTTTATGACGCAGACCCCCACTTGTCATTATTGTAAACTTGATATTGTCGGATTGGAGCTGCATCTCCTTGTTCTATGTATATTTCTTTTATTTCTACCAATAAAAATTTGTTAAACCAAAAAAAAAAAAAAAAAAAAAAGCCCCCCCCCAAATAAAAAAAAACCCCTAGCCTAAACTAAACTAAACTAAACTAAAAATAGCCCTTAAAACCCCCCAACAGTAAAACCCACCACCCACACAACCAACCCCCCAAATAAAAACCTATCTAAAAAAACCTAAGCTCCCCATTGCCCTGAAAAGGGCATTTGGATGGGCATTGCCCTTAAAAGGGCAGTTAGCTCTTTTGCCGCCCAAAGTCCCTAACCTAAAAATAAAATCCACCCAATACACCCTTAAAAAAACCTAACACTAACCCCCTGAAGATCGACTTACCGGGAGACGTCTTCATCCAAGCCAGGCAAAGTGGTCCTCCAGACGGGCAGAAGTCTTCATCCAAGCTTGGCAGAAGTGGTCCTCCAGATGGGCAAAAGTCTTCATCCAGATGGCATCTTCTATCTTTATCCATACGGCGCGAAGAGGGTCCATCTTCAAGACATCCGACGCGGAGCATCCTCTTCATCCGACGACTCACACAGAATGCTATGGCTTTGTAGTGTAAAACTCTTAACTACTGACTTTAAAATACGGTACCAGTCTTGACAGGAGAGGGTCTCCCACTCACTTTTTTGCAGACTTGTAATACCGGCACTATACAAGTCCCATTGAAAAAAGAGGATTCACAATTTATGTAAGTGGATTTGCGGTATTTCCAAGTCTGGCCAAAAAAGTAAGCGGTACACCTCTACCTGCAAGACTCGTAATACCAGCGGGCGTTAAAAAGCAGCGTTAGGACCAGCTAACGCTGTTTTTTAAGCCTAACGCAAAACTCGTAATCTAGCCGTTTGTATTTATTTTAACTAGGTAGACTAGTTAGTAAATAGTTATTAACTATTTACTAACTATCTTGTTAAAATAAATAAAAATTTACCTGTAAAATAAAACCTAACCTGCCTCACACTTTTACCTAACATTACACTACAATTAAATAAATTACATTAATTAAATACAATTAACTAAATTACAAAAAAAATAAACACTAAATTACACAAAATAAAAAGAAATGATCAAATATTTAAACTAATTACACCTAATCTAATAGCCCTATCAAAATAAAAAGCCCCCCAAAATAAAATAAAAAACCTAGCCTAAACTAAACTGCCAATAGCCCTCAAAAGGGCCTTTTTGCGGGGCATTGCCCCAAATAAATCAGCTCTTTTACCTGTAAATTTTTTTTTAAAAAACAACCCCCCCAACAGTAAAACCCACCAACCACACAACCAAACCCCCAAATAAAATCCTATCTAAAAAACCTAAGCTCCCCATTGCCCTGAAAAGGGCATTTGGATGGGCATTGCCCTGAAAAGGGCATTTAGCTCTTTTTCTTTGCCCAAACCCCTAATCTAAAAATAAAACCCACCCAATAAAGTCTTAAAAAACCTAACACTAACCCCCGAAGATCCACTTACAGTTGGGGGGGGGGGCTTTTCCTTTTTGATAGGGCTATTAGATTAGGTGTAATTAGTTTAAATATTTGATAATTTCTTTTTTATTTTGTGTAATTTAGTGTTTATTTTTTTTTTTGTAATTTAGTTAATTGTAGTTAATTAATGTAATTTATTTAATTTTAGTGTAATGTTAGGTGTTAGTGTAAGACAGGTTAGGTTTTATTTTACAGGTAAATTTGTATTTATTTTAATTAGGTAGTTAGTAAATAGTTAATAACTATTTACTAACTAATCTACCTAGTTAAAATAAATACAAACTTAGCTGAGAAATAAAAATGAAACCTAAGATAGCTACAATATACCTATTAGTTTTATTGTAGCTAGCTTAGGGTTTATTTTACAGGTAAGTATTTAGTTTTAAATAGGAATTATTGAGTTAATGATAGTAATTTTTATTTAGATTTGTTTTAATTATTATTAAAGTTAGGGTTAGACTTAGGGTTAGGTTTAGGGGTTAATAACTTTAGTATAGTGGCAGAGGTGATGTTGGGGGCGGCAGATTAGGGGTTAATAATATTTAACTAGTGTTTGCGATGCGGGAGTATGGCGGTTTAGGAGTTAATATGTTTATTATAGTGGCGGCGATGTACAGAGCGGCAGATTAGGGGTTAATATTTTTATTTTAGTATTTGCTATGCGGCAGGGCCTCGGTTTAGGGGTTAATAGGTAGTTTATGGGAGTTAGTGTACTTTGTAGCGCAAAACCCATACAGCTTTGTAGCGCAAAAACCATAACTACTGACTTCGAATCTTGTATTTATGGGTTGTCCCGTCCACTTTTTGGCCGGACCGGCAAACTCGTAATACCGGCGCTATGTAAGTCCCATTGAAAATTGACTTTTTAAAAAGTGCAGTAGTTGCGTTGCGTGACGGCCAAAAAAGTGTGCGGTACAGCTTTACCTACAAGACTTGTAATAGCAGCGGTAGTGATAATGCAGCGTTATGAGGCTTTTTCATTCATAACGCAAAACTCGTAATCTAGCCGTCTGTTTGTTATGCAAAACTGCGGAATCGGTGATAAAGGGATTATCTATCTTTTTAAACAACACAAATTCTGGTGTTGTCTGTCCCTTTAAGAAAAAAAAAGATCTTGTTTATTAACATGTGAATTTGAAAATTCAAAAAAATAAAAATAAGCTCCTAACCATCCCAGATATTCAGAGCTCTGACCTGTTGTCTCTCTCTGAGCACCCCCTTCAACATAAATATCCTGAATAAAAATGTAAAGATAGAGTCAGAGGACCAATCCTCTGCATTTAAAATTTCTTGAAGAGGAGCAGATTTAAAAAAAATGCTTTAGAAGCTGCAGATCATCTAACAGAAAGAGCAGAGAATGACAAATCTATGCCTGCTTCTTTTATAACCCATTTAACCCACCTAGCAATTGTGGTGGAAGAGACAGGAGTATGAAGAGGAATGAAAGAGATCAAAAGTTGAGATTCAGACGCAAGTCTTAAAAAAGAAATTTGAAGTTCATATTGTTTGAGACATTTGACAACACAGAGGGATGGTTCAGAAGGTAAAGTATGGATAGAATATGGTGGAAGAAAAAGTTTTAGTTCTTCAGGATAAAAGAAAAGTAACACCTTCGGGAAAAATATAATCAGAATGAAATAAAAAGAAGAAAACATGAATATCACTGCCAGTGTTTAGATAACAAGGAAACTTTAACATAAAAAAGTATCTCAAAAATTTAAAACATACTACACAAAAGCAGACGGATTGGGTTTTCAAATGTCAAACTGTTGAAACAGAAAAGTCAATGTCCTGCAGAAATCTGCTATAAATGTTTGCTGATGTATTGGAACAGCCTTTCAGCATTGTCTCCATGCAAAAAACTGCTTATTTGGAGCGGAGGCCCTGGGAAACATGTTTTCTAAAAGGTATTGGAATGGCCTTAGACTTGAAAACCCCCACAAAAACCTGCCAAAGCACTCTACATGGCTCTTCTAATGGATTGGAATAGTTACTATGGTACTGGATCTTAATCTTGTAGCAGAAATAGAGAGGCTACTAATATACCTTCAGTTAGTGTTTAGAAAATGATCAGAAGAATGAGGGCTCACTTTTTATAGTGAGCTCTCCAACTGCTGTAACCCTAATTTAATTACATTTTGTAAGTATTCATACAGAACTCAGACTAGGCCAAGACCACTATGAGATACAGGACTTTATCTTGTATGGCTCATTATAGGAACTGTTGCTCATTGGCATCAAAAAAGTAACTTAAAGGGACACTGTACCCAAAATTTTTCTTTTGTGATTCAGACTGAGCATGAAATTTTAAGCAACTTTCTAATTTACTCCTATTATCAAATTATCTTCATTCTCTTGGTATCTTTATTTGAAATGCAAGAATGTAAGTTTAGATGCCGGACCATTTTTGGTGAACAACCTGGGTTGTCCTTGCTGATTGGTGGATAAATTCATCCACCAATAAAAAAGTGCTGTCCAGAGTACTGAAACCAAAAAAAAGCTTAGATGCCTTTTTTTTCAAATAATGATAACAAGAGAACGAAGAAAAATTGATAATAGGAATAAATTAGAAAGTTGCTTAAAATTGCATGCTCTTTCTGAATTACAAAAGAAAAAAATTTGGGTTCAGTGTCCCTTTAAAGGGACAGCCTACAATATAAGTTTTATTGTTTTAAAAGGTAGATAATCCCTTTATTACCCAGTCTCCAGTTTTGCATAATACTTTTTATCTCTGTGATTACGTTGTATCTAAGCATCTTCTGACAGCCCCATGATCACATGACATTTTATTTATTATCTATTGACTTGCATTTAGTACTGTGTTGTGCTAAATCTTAAATAACTCCTCGGGCATGAACACATTGTTATCTATATGGCCCACATGATCTACCAAGTCTCCTGTTGTGAAAAGCAAATAAAAAAGCATGTGATTAAGAGGCTGTCAATAGAGCCTTTGAAACAGGCAGACATTTAGAGGTTTAAATGTTATAAAGTATATTAATATATCAATGTTGGTTGTGCAAAGTTGGGGAATGGGTAGTAAAGGCATTATCTATCTTTTTAAACAATAACAATTTTAGTGTAGACTGTCCCTTTAAGTAGGTGTTTATGCTTTGATATAAATAGCAAACTCAGGGCCCATAAAGCAAATATAGGTACTTGCCTTAGGGCCCCCTTCTGCTAATATAACACATGTTATCAAAAAGCAGTAAGGGTAAAGTGTGCAATTTGTTTAGAGGCTCGGTGGACAAACAACCTTGGACCAGCCCCTGGTAAAATTCTCTCTCTTGCCCCCTCCAGATGCTCATGCCTGTGGCTTTACTTTGCATTCTGTTACATCTGGTGCAGCAGTATCTTTGTGTGTTGTTTTCTCTAAAAGAAGCCTGAATCTAAAACCAATTGATTATTCTTTTTCTTTTTTTACTCAAAATACTAATAGATAACTTTTAAACTCTTAGGACATATATTTTTTTTAAAGTCTTTGTTCTGTGTGTTGTGGGAGGTTTAAACTCTCTGGATAAATCAAAGACTTAATTTTTCCAAAGATTTTTTTTTTAACTGATGCGAATGTCTCTGCCCTAAACATAACTCAGGCAGATGGTGGCATTTACAGTCTAGCTTTTTATTATGTAAATGTTACAGGTTCAGATAATTGTGTGAAAAAACAAGATTATGTAATCAGTGGGTGGGAAGGAGCTCTTTGAGTGACAGGCATTTGCAAGTGTCAGTTGTTGTGTAGGGGAAGCGTGAGAATTACTAGTCCTGTGTGGGGCACTTTACTGTTGGGTAGGGCACCTGGGACAAGTGGGGGCTTGGACAGCTCTTTGGTTGAAAAAGTCTGTACAGCCCTGGCAATGTTTACTAAATTATATAAAATAGTTTGACAGGTTCAGTATTGTTACTTCCATAAAATATGAATTAATTAAATAATTAAAATATTAACAAAATATATTTCTCTGAAATAGGAGAAATATGAGAAGTTAAAGGGACAGTAAGCACCTCGAGGTTTTTCTATAAAATGTTTAGTTATGTGTAGTGAAACAACTTTGCAATAGATTTTCATGATGTATTTTGCCTTTTTCCTTGTAATACAGCTCTGAAAATGGAATATTTTGTAATTCATAGAACTTAAAAGGCTAACCCCGTACATGTAAATAAACAAGGAAACAAACAAACAAATACATAAATATACCCCAAATGATCAATGCTTTAATTACATACAATTGCTTTCATTTCTAGAAGTGGCTAGAATTGTATTGGGATTCTGCATCTGTGGTGTTATACAGTCACAAGGAGACTCCATAGATTTTTTTTCCCGATAATTGTTTTTCTTCTTCTAATCTAACATTCTGTCTTTCACAAATACACACTCCCTGCTTAAAGAGGAACATTTTTGTTCCCAGATCAGACTACTGCAAGGTATGTCTGTGAGTCAAAGAATATTACCATAGTGGAAAGATAAATAAAAAAAAGCTTTTTATGGGAAGTACATTAGCCAATCCTACCTTAAAGGGACATTTGTGCTAGAATGTTCCTTTAAAGGGTTCGTTTGTATGGAACAGTTTGAGTAGTAAGATGGGACTAAAGGTAACAACAGTTGGAATTATAAATTATTATTATTATTTTTATTATTATTAATTTTATATAAATCTGATACAGTATATTATTAAATAAATATATTTATCTAAACTTCTTGGGACTGGAAAAGGTTTGGATTTTGGATTATTAGCCTCTGTAAAATGGGATAGTTTGGAGAGGGGATGGTACCAAGTGTAAACAACAATATCTTGTGTCATTTAGTCAATCTTATACATGTAACTAAAGGTAGTTTTGCATCATTTTTAATACTTTTGTATACACAGTACCATCAGAAACAGTACAGTACTGTAATCAGAAAGGTCATATTTGTTGTTGTTTGTTTTTTTTCAGTGTATGAATTTCACAGCATTTCTGGCATGCACAGTTTAATTTTATTTCTACTATTTTCTTAAAATTTGATTTTTGCAAAACTATGTAATGTCCAATTTAAAAGCAATTTAACATACAATTTTGACATCAAGTTTGCATTAATTTGTTTTGCATGCATATCCTTCACATACTTGAAACAATATTAAAACTGTTTATACTTGTGCATAGGGACTATATAACTCCTAATAGAGTAAGAAAATAGAATCCCCACTTCCAGACTAAATGTATTAAATGTCAATTAGAAAACCCCAGTATGTTCCACTTATTCTGTGAGTGTGTCTTGATTAAAGGGATATGAAACCCAAACATGTTATTTTGTGTTTCAGACAGAGCATACAGCTTTAAAAAAAGATTACAATTTACTTCTATTATAAAATTTGATTAATTCCCATGATATTCTGTATTGAAGAGATACCTAGGTAGGCATCTGGAACACTACATTGCAGGGAATAGCACTGCGGTCTAGTGCTCTTACAAACGGATAACATTCTTTCAAAACTGCTGCAATATAGTGCTCCAGAAATGGTGCCGACTCCTAAGCTTATGTTCTTGCTTTTCAACAAATAATACCAAGAGATCAAAGAAAATGGATAATGGAAGTGTATCAGAATGTTGCCTAAAATCACATACACTATCTGAATATTGAAAGAAAATTTTGGGTGCCATATATCTTTAAGCAATTTTGGTGAAAGGTTAAAGGGATAGTAAACCCAATTTTTTTATTTCATGTTTCAGATAGAGCATGACATTTTAAAGGGACACTGAACCCGATTTTTTTTCTTTTGTGATTCAGATAGAGCATGCAATTTCAAGCAACCTTCCAATTCACTCCCATTATCAAATTTTCTTCATTCTCTTTTAATCTTTATTTGATTTTTTTTATTTTTTTTTTATTTTGCCCGAAAAAAGAACAATTGACAATAGGTGTTCCAACACAAAAGCAGATAAAGTAACAGTGTGCATCCACAAGTGTACAATAATACAGAGCAGAATACAGTCTCGCTTAGGAATTAGTAGGCACCTTCAGCGGATAGATATGTACACCTAACCACTCAACAAAGAAGACAGTTCTGACATGGCATAATTTCTTAATACATAAAAACCCTTACCAAAACTATAGTTTCCAATAATGCTATATTCTCCAGACCCTACCCGGCACACACACAGGGGGAAAAGAAAAGAGAAAAAAAAAAAAACCCTCCCCTACTAGTTTCCACCACATTCTTTCAGGCAAACAGCCATTCGCCTCTTAAGTTAGCTTCCAATAAGTAGAGAGAGTTCTTAAACGGCTGCAGGACCAATTTTTGAGTTTCCTGTTCTAGAGATTTGATAAAAATCCCCCATTTATTTAAGAAAGACCTGATGTTATTATCTATCTGTGCCTGTACTGAATCTTGTTCTAGGAACATTTGATATATTATCCCATTTTTAAATTCAGAAAATTTAGGTTCTCTATTAGACTGCCAATGTTTTAATACAAGTTTCCTACCAAGCAATACCATTGTGTTTATTAATAAATGGCTAGGGCCTGCTTCTTCCTGGGTTACCAGGAAAAAAACTGCATGTTTATTTACTTGAAAATATTGATTTAGGATTTTGGTGGCCCAGAATGAAATTTTCCCCCAGAATCTTTGAATTACTGGACAAAACCAAAAAAGATGGGTCATATCTGCTGCATAGTATTTGCATTTGCTACAGACTGTCTTCTCATGTTTTTTATCCCATCGGGCCTGCCAGCTGGGTGTATAATAACATTGATACAAAATCTTTAACTGTTGTTCTTTAAAATATTCTCCTCTCATCGCCTTTGCTACCCTATCTCCAGAGTTCTTAATTAAATCTGATTCTTGTGAATTTTCACCTAATAGATCCCATTTGAGTTCCAAATATCTTTTATTGCTTTGTTCTTGAGAAGTGAGTAAGGCATAATATGAGTGCGCGATGGAAAATTTTCCCACCTGAAACAAACTAATTATCTGCCTGAGTGTGTCATTGTCCCATTCTATTGCCTTTATTTTCCTACACTGTTCAACATAGTGGCGTATTTGTAGATAAGAAAAGAAAAGGCGATTTGGCATATTATATTC
Organism: Bombina bombina; assembly: GCF_027579735.1. NCBI lineage: Eukaryota > Metazoa > Chordata > Amphibia > Anura > Bombinatoridae > Bombina > Bombina bombina. The sequence goes on along the minus strand of NC_069499.1, from coordinate 1,176,104,587 downwards.
TGATTTACATTCGTTAAAAGTTTTAATCGAGTTATCTTCTTTTTTAAGTAATTGTGAAATATAGTTAATCCCTAGATCTGACCAGGCATTGAATCTAGCAGAGTCATAGCCTACCTTGAATTCAGGATTACCTTTAATTGTTAAAAAAGATGACCCTCTATGATTTATCCCAATTCTAGAACAAAATTGACGCCAAGCCCGTATTGGTTGGTCTATGATTAACATCCCCCTTATTTCTTTGGGGATTAATTTTAAAGGCATGTGTGTTAATGCTTTAATGGCATAAGGTGCTACTAGGGCTCCTTCAATTTCAAGCAAGGAGAAATGTCCTTTGTCAGAAAACCAGTCCCAGACAAATTTTAAATTGGAAGCTATATTACACAACTCAAAATCAGGAAGAGCCATACCTGCAGCCTCTTTCCTGGCACACAAACGTTTCAGCGATATCCTAGGCTTTTTTTTACACCAAATGAATTGTGTTATTAATTTATTGATTAACTGACAGTCTTTCCTCAATAATAGGAGTGGGAGGGCCTAGAAGATATATATAAATTTGGGAAGGGAGATCATTTTTAATAAGTGTATTCGGCCCATAAGAGATAGAGGCAGGTTCTTCCATCTTTCTAAATCTACCTGGAGTGATGAAATAGCTGGTGCAAAATTTAAATTGTACCATCTCTTGGAATTAGATGCAAATTTTATCCCTAAATATGTAATATGATCTTTGGCCACTTTAAAAGGAATTTCTGGAGAGCTTTTTAGTTTGATAAGCCACATAAAATCCGATTTTTCTTTATTAATTGCAAAGCCGGAAAAGGCCTGGAAAGCTTCTAAGGCTTCCATAATTATAGGCAGATTGTGTTTGAGATTTTGAGCGAAAATAAGAAGATCATCGGCATATATAGCTTGAGTTATTCTGTGACTTTCTATGTTAATCCCTAGCAATTCTTGTCTAAACAATATTGCCAGAGGCTCTAAAGCCAGATTAAAAAGCGGCGGGGATAGCGGACAGCCTTGTCTCGTTCCTCGATGAAGCGTGAATTGTTCTGAAGTTAAGGAGTTAACACTTAGGATCGCCCCTGGATTAGAGTATAGTAGGGCAATAATTTGAGAAAATTTACCCTGGATACCAAAATTAGTGATGGTTGTGAACATATGATCCCAAAGTAGCGTATCAAACGCTTTTTGTGTATCTATCGAGATAATCGCAGCATCTTCTGTAAGCTTTACTCCCCTTTCTTTTTTTAGTTCACAGTAATTGATTGCTGTCTCTAGTTTCCTAAGGTTTTTAATAAGTGTCCTTCCTTTGATAAAACCAGTTTGGTCAGGATGGACCAGTTCACTAATCACTTTTTGAAGTCTGTCTGCTAATATGTGGGTTAGGATTTTGTAATCCACATTTAGCAAAGAGATGGGTATATAAGACTCCATTAATTCTCTATCTATTTTACCTTGTTTATAGATTAAGATTATTCTAGATTCTATAAAATATTTAGAAGGTGTTTGATTTTCCTGGAGGAAACAATTAAAAAGCTCACATAGAGTAGGGGTAATCGTGTCTGCAAGAATTTTATATAATTCGCCTGGGAGATCATCCGGGCCTGGCACTTTGTTTAACTTCAATTTCGCAATAGAGTTTTTAATCTCCTCTTCCTTAATTGGAGAGTTGAGGAGATCCAGGTCATCTTTGGCTATTTGAGGTAATTTAATCCTATCCCAAAAGAGATCTCTTTTTATTTTATCTATGGGTTGATCCTGATATAGCTGTTTAAAGTAGTGCGCAAATTCCTCTAAGATATCATGAGGGAGAGTACAAGTTTTGTGTTTAGTTTTAATTACTGGTATAGTACTATTTGTTTTCCGTGTACTTACCAGTCTGGCCAGAAATTTCTCTATCTTATTACCGAATTGCATATAATTACTGTTTCTTTTAAGCTCATGCTGTATTTCTTTTGATATATGCCAGTTGTCTCTTTGTTTTTTAGCTTCCAGGTAGTTTCGCCAATTATCTTGACTATTATCTGCAACATATTTTTGAAATTTATTAATAATCTGCTTAGAGAGTTGAATCCAGTAAGCATCATTTTTTCTTTTTACTTTTATCATATAAGCCAGTATTTCTCCCCTTATCACTGCTTTAAAAGCTTGCCATAAAGATTCTATATTCGATACTGAGCCTCTATTCTCGTTATAATAAGAATTCCATTTCTCTAGCAAGAAACTTCGAAATTTTAAGTTATTATATAAATATGTTGGAAAGTATAATCTATGATTTCCTAATTTAGGTTTCATAATTGACATACAAATAATAATAGGGGCGTGATCTAAAATTGTGATAGGCATAATTTCTACTTTTTTTGCTAGAGAAAACAGTTTGTCACTGATTAAGAACATATCAATTCGTGATAGAGATTTATACACTTTAGATAGACACGTAAATTCTTTACTATCTGGATAGACATTTCTCCAGATATCTAATAAGCCTAGATTAAAGCAGAATTTTTTAGAGCTGCAACAACTAATCGTCATAATCGATAATAATCGATTATGAAAATAGTTGTCAACGAATCTCATAATCGATTAATCGGTTTGCAATTAGTTGGTCTGTGCACAACACCAGGTGCTTTACTCCAATGAACTCCTGCACATGGTATTGTGTTTTATGGTTATGTCCTTAGCCTAAAGGACGTCTACAGACGTCTACTTTTCACTTTTTCAGGACAGTATACGTTTACAACTACCCCTGGCTTATGTGCAACCCAGATATAATAGTCATCATTTGTATTGTTTATATTAAATCTGGTGATTTGGAACTATGCTTTTCATTATATAGTGCCAAGCTTGTTGTTTACACCTTGCCCCTAGTTTGATGGGAGTTATTTAAATTGATGCACACTATTATCTGTTTGCACAATTATTAGCGTATTGATTGCTATTGCTGATTATATGTACTGTATAAATAAATGTGTAAGGCTTTGTCCTGTTATTGATATACAGTCCTTAGCGTTTTTTATTTTGTTTTGTATTGTTTTTTTATATTTTTAATAAATTGTGATATGTACCAGATTCAACCTTTATAAGTATATATTTGTTATTTTTAGAGCAGACTAGATATTTCCCCTAACCTTATAGCTGCTTATTTACCATTGCATATAGATATTCAAGATATTATGTTAGAATTAAGTCAAGGGTTACTTTATTCAGAGGCCCTTTGCCAAGGTAGAAAACACTTAGCATTGGTGAAGAGCTAACAAAGATAAATATCCCACTTTGGTGAAATTGGCAAAACCCTACTTATACATCTCAAGCACCTCAACACCATCTGAGTGCCTTTTCTCTGCTGCAGGAAATATAGCTGCAAACAGAGAACCAGCCTTAGCCAGAAGGATGTGGACATGTTGAGATTTTTGCATTTCAATGCAAAGTTTCTGAAAGAGTGAATAACAGATGTTATTAACAGTGATAGTCGTGTTTGGTTTTGTTTAATTATAAAACTGCTCTGTTGCATAAAAATTGAAGAAACAGTTGTGTTAATGTAAAGTTTTACTCTGAAGTTTATATTTGTAACACTCATTATGTGGATTTTTTTAAAACATAGAAAACTATTATTGATTCTCTTTTTATCCGATTAGTCGATTAATCGAAAAAATAATCGGCCGATTAATCGATTATGAAAATAATCGTTAGTTGCAGCCCTAGAATTTTTTAAAGATTTTAGTATCCTTGCTGCCTGATATGACCTCTTTCCCCCTCCGATTCCTATCTAAAGTGCTGGATGCTACCAGATTCAGATCTCCCCCTAAAATTATATTTTGATTATATTCCAGCAATTTAATTTGTAGAGGTTCCCATAACTCAGTTTTTTTTATATTTGGACCATAGACATTGCATAACACGAATCTTTTTAAGCCTAGTTCTACCTCCAGTATAATATATCTCCCTTGTTGATCAATTTCTTGTTTCAAAATTTTATATTTTAAAGATTTCCTAAAAATTATAGCTACCCCTCTTTTTCTCTGCACTCCTGCAGAATAGATAACTTCGCCCACCCATCCCCATTTAAGTTTTTGACTTTCTAACTCATTTAGATGGGTCTCTTGTAAAAAAACAATATCGATTTTAAGTTTATTAAAGTGTTGTAAAATTGCTTTTCTTTTGACCGGGGAGGTAAACCCTCCCACATTCCAGGATCCTAATTTACATGATTCCGTCATATCTTATACTTCTTTCCTGCTTCTAAGAAGAGATATAGGAGAGCCGAGGGGTTGGGGGGAGAAAGAAGAGGAAAAAAAAAAAAAAAAAGTGAAAATCCCGTACACACGTACACCTGTCCTTCCTTAAACTGACCCCTAATTATTATAATATTTATATTCTTGCTTGACAACATCCCTTCACCAAGAGAAATTTTCCCTTCCTTTCTCTTATTCCTCCTTTTGCTCGGCATGTCTACCCATATTACTAAGCTTGTAGCCCCCACCTGATCACTTTACCTTTGCTCTATTCTCAAGAAGTCCTCTAAGTCCTGAGGATTTTCAAAAATCCTGAAACCTTCTTTAGTCTGAATACTGATTCTGGCTGGATATAGTAGCCTAACTACCCTTCCTTCCTGAATCAAGCGTGAGCAAATCGGGGCACAGAGCTTCCTCTTGCTTGAGGTTTCAAATGCAAAATCTTGAAAAATTAATATTTTCTTATTTTGAAAAAGCACTATTTTTTGTGCCCTGTAAGCTTGCATAATATTGACCTTTTCTTGAAAATTCAGATATTTAATAATGATTGGTCTAGGTCTACTCTTACCATCCTCTTGATCTCTTAACCTGCCTAGCCTATGGGCTCTTTCTACTGTAAAGGTACATGTTGGCTCGTGATGTTTAATAGGGAGGGCAGTTGAATTGAGGCAAAATGAATTAACTCTTGTTCAGATACTGTTTCAGAGACACCAATCCCTCTTACATTGTTCCTCCTGGATCTATTTTCTAGATCCTCAGCTTTATCACTTAAATATTTAACTTGTTTCTGAATATATACTAAGTCTTTATCTTTCTCTATGTCTCTGTCTTCCAGATCTGAAATCCGCTGTTCTGCTAGACCAATTCTAGTAACCATCTGCTTAATCTCCTGTGATACTGAATCTATACTTATCTGAATTGCCTCAAATTTAGGGAGAAAAAGTTCGCTTATTTGTTTCAGCAGTTCAGAGTTATTTACTGCTTCCACCACGTTTTCTTGTACTGCCTCCTGACTATTTTCAGTGCTGCGCCTTGTTAGCTTTTTTTCCTGCTGCCTTCTGCTCGCCATGATTGTTGTTTTATTATTCATTGAAGGAAGGAGAAATTTATCCATAAAGAATGGTTATAGAGGACTTTAAGCTTTCTATTTAACCCTATTTAGTCCTAATTAGGCCTTCAGGAAAAAGGAAAGAAAGAGAGACCTCACCTTAAATATCTAGTTGAAATTGGCTTAAGACTCCTGCATTAGTTGTAACCTAGTGCTATTGATCTATCATTACACCCTGCACAACATTGCTTATAACAGAATACAATTAGTGAAAATTATCCAAAAATACAAAGATATGAAAAAGAAAAAAAAGAAAAAAGTCAATCAGATACTCAAGTGGATTCACTTCAGGATCTTGCAAAAATTTTCCTGTCTGTTGCTTCTTCCCAGATTCCCCCTCCTAAATAGCAAGAGATGAAAGACTATATCCACTTGATCCATAGGTATGATGTCAACAGAAATGTAGAGAGTTTTTTTTTTTTTTTTTATTCCAATCTCAGATTTCCAAGCTGTGCAAGAAAAAGAAAAGACAGAGACCGCCTCATGTGTGTATCTGTCACTTCCCCCTTTGTCCCATCATAGAAAAAGCACAGGATATTCACATTCTGGTAAGGCACTCTCTTGTGCCGTTAGTTACAGGCTGGACCTTCAACAGCAGCCCAGCTCGCTGTTTCCCTCGGCTAACTTTACAAATGGCTTGCAGCAGGCGTGGGGTATACGGCCATATAGACGTGATGTAAGACACAAAATACAAAATACATGTGTAAATCTGTTAAAATGCACCTGTGAACTCAGATTAGTCTATCGCAGAATACTCACAAAGGTAGCGGCACCAAGATGTGCCTAGTAAGGCAGGCTAGGCCTTTTATAGCAGCCCAGCTCGCTGTTTCCTCGATCCTCAACGTTGTAGCTCATGTAAGACAAAAAGCAAAGAAAAACAGGCATATGCCCCACATGTGTGAAACCGTAAAGATATAGCTGTAGATAAAGCATCAGCAAATACACTGGGTACTCACAAGTGTAGCGGCATCATAATGCCAAGTTGGACAGTCTGAGCCTTTTGCAGCAGCCCAGCACGCTGTTTAGCACCGTCTCCTATTAATATTATCAAAGGGGGGGTAGGATAAAGCCAAACTTGGACATCCAGGTCGCCTTGCAGTTAGATTTTCAAGAAAAAGAGTCCTTCAACAAAGCATTCTGCAGGATGTGTGCAAGGGGCCATAACATACTAAACTTACATCACCCTGTTATCCACAGACCTATTAATAATAAGGGGTTTCAGCACTGCTAACTATTGCAGTGAGAATGCGGCACGCCTCTAAGATATAGAAAATTTAGAACCAGATCCTGGAAGGCTTCGCGAGGGGGGCTAGGCAACTACAAGGTGGTAAATGCAGTATTGCTTGACAACACTTCAGAGAGAAAATATAAGTTTAAACTTTACCTTGCGTTGTCCTCCCCCTCACTCGCCTCACCTAAGGATCTGGGCTGGTACGCCTGAGTAGTTGGCCTAGTAGGTGGGACTGAGTCGACCAGCTGTGGATCCCGGTCTGTAGCCCACTTCCACCCCGCAGCCAAACTCGTAGCGGGCTCTGACTTGTGCGAGGACGCCTGTCCGGTGGCGTCTCGCTCAGCCCGGCTTGGCGCGGATCCTAGTGCGCCACGTCACGCATACGTCAGTGCGTGCCCTCCCCTCCACCTATCGAGCCCTCCATATTTGTTTTTTTAAATAAATATAAACTATTATTAGCATTTTAGAACACATAAATTAAACAAAAGACACAGGCAGAGAAAACTGACGTACAGGCGGGGAAAAAAGTAATTTTTCATAATTTTTTTTTTTTTTAATTATTAAAAAGTTTGGATTTCAGTATAACTTTGGATTTTGGAATTTGGGATTTGGGGAGTTGTACATGTATATATCAATTTGAATTTTTATAATATATATATAATGAAGATACATGAAGTAAATAAGATAGTTTAAGATGGTCACCAAAAAAGGATCAATACAAATGTTTGTGCACATTTGTAGTCTCCTAATATGCAGTGTAAAAATGGTTAAAATCAGAGGGGTTTTTTACAGAGTAAAGCTCTTGAAATGTATTTTCTCATTGGAATATAATTTGTGAGCATCTGCCAAATTAAAAACAAACTAAAGACTTAATAAACACTAGGTAAGATTATATTTCCAAAGCAAAGAGTAGCCTAATAATCATAAATAATCTGCAGATGTATTTTTTAAAAGTAAAAATTTGTTGTTTAAAAATTGACAGAATAAGTTTTAGGGTCATAAAGAAATTGGTGCTGCCATGTTGTAGCATAGGTATCCTTCTGCAAATGAGTCACTAGCGTGTGCAACCAATGACTGTGCCGAATACTGCAGCATTAAATCTGGAGTCTGCACTTCCGCTTCTAACAGGAATTGGAAAACACAAAAGTTTCAGACTTCAATTGCAGGAAAATGTGATAAATTAAATAATGAAATTATATTGCAATATGTTTTTACTATATATGATTAAATATTTTATAGTACAATGTCATGGTGTTTAATGTCCCTTTAACACTGTCCAAAGTAATTTAAAAATGAATATATAAAAAAATGAAGGCTTATCCCATTTTAACCCAATCGAAAGGTTAATTTAGAAGTTTGGAATCTAATTAATCAGTTAAAAGCATTTTGCCATATACTTATATTTGCTTTTATTAAATGTCATCACTTCCAAAATGATAGTTATTTTTACCATTCAAGAGGTATGACTCTAGCAGCCAGTGGTGGTTCTAGGGGGTCACATGCTCATTACTGAGCACCTCCCCATTTCAAAGTTGTAAGTTGAATTTGCTATTGATATTTATTACAAACAAATATTGCATAACGCACCTTTCATCAAGGGATATGATATAGTGCTTAAGGGGGGTACTTATTTACAGCTCATATTTTATTGTGCTTCAGCACTACAAATAAGGTTTTAGTGCACTTGGTTGCTCTCTTGTATTAGAACAAGAGAATCATACGTTCAATCCACTACAGCGCTTAAGTAATCTGACATTATACTCTGTTTAAATTGTACTGTATTTACTAAGCTTGCTACCATAATAGTGCCCTACGTGGGTATATTAATAGGAAGAACGTTGTGACTATTAATTTAGCTATTTTCAGTGAGATTCTATCAGTGCACTCCCAGGGAACGGCAGAATCTTTGCAATTACCTATTCCATACTTCCAGCAACACTGTAGGAGGATATGTTACTTAGTTAATCATTTCCTGAACATTTAATTTACACTTTTACCATTCAAATATGATACATAGTGCTAGTTTTTTCTAGACCCATATTAGAATCGATGTAATGTTATTATAAGAATGTACTTGTTAATTACACCATGTACATGTTTATCTCCACTTTCAGTGTTCTGACCATGGAGTGATTACATACATAGGAGCAGTACATTCAATTCTAGACTCCATCACATCTTGATTCTCCTATGTAGTCGGGTCTCAAGTTAACTGATGTCAATAAACTAGCTTGACTGTGCTGTTACTCATATCATTATCATATAATAGTGCCCTAGTATTCAATAGTTACCTTTGGTGCTCTCCCTTCTCATATTGGGAACCCTTTTTTTCCTCTTCCAGGTGGCCTATTTGATACAGAGATTCTATTTACTATTTTTAGTTTCTACAGTGTGTGTTTTTAATTTTGTCCCATGTTTTATGTTATTGTACCCAAGTGGAGAGGTAACACTATATTTATTTCACACAATACCCAATTTCCAAGGACTTTTGAGTGCTATAAGTGTATTCAGTAAGAGGGTCTTTAACCTTCTTTATTTATGTGTTGCAACCTATAGTATTTATGTTAACATGTCCAATGCTCAGGCAAGAGTGAGGGTAAAGGATGGAACAAGAAGATAAATAAATATACAGGTACGCATAACAATTAGGTAACTTACCAGAACCCCCCTTGCACTATTAATATTTAGCCTGTGATCAACTTTTTGCACTGAAAAATGTTTTAGTCTAAAACTACCCCAGCTGGTGGCACATGGAGCTGGTGCCAGAGGCAAATGCACACAGTTATCATAACTTTATAAGTAGCAGGTTGTTTGCACACTAAATGTTATCTTCCCAGTGCTGATTATTTAACAGAATAATTATTGCTTTGTGTTTCAAAATTAAGTTTACGTCCATTTTCTTTGTGAATGGGGAAAGTTCTAGGGAGACACTATGTGGTGTTATAGGAGAGTCCGTAAATAGATGTTGGCTTAGCTATTGCAATAATCAGAGTTAATGGAAGGGGTTATATGAAGCAATAAGATAACTGAAAAGAAAACATTTAATGGAAAAACATGATATTTTATAGAGACAGAGCACATGTTAAAAGGAGAAAACTTATATTAAGAAATGGAAGTCTCAGACTATCCCAACCAAACATGAGTAAAACACCCAAGTATCTGAAGAACTCTTACAACAAGAACATTATCATTATATTAAAGTCAAAAAAATACAAATCCATGAGATGATGCTGGCTATCTGGCAGGGCCCCAATACATAAATCAGCATCTCAGTATTAGATCTATAGTCATCCTGAGTAGTTGGATTAGATGACACGGTCAGGTTAGCTTCCCCCTCCCCCCTTCTTTTTTTTCTGTCTTCATCATCACTTTTTCTACTTTCTTGAAATTTATCTTGCTTCATAGCTAAGAGTAATATGGAGTAGAGAACATTACAGTTTTCCTTTTCACTAAAGATAAATAGAAATGTTACAGACTTCAATTGTCACTGAATGTTTACTGTTTAATTAGTTTTCATTACCACTGAGAGACTAATGTCAAATTGTTGGGTGCGGAATCCTGACCTGATTCTTGTTCCCTGCTCCTTTTTCTTAACTAAATAGAATTGGGCCTTATGTGTGTCAGGCTCACACCTCTATGTAACAATTGTTGTCAATGTAAACTTTTACTGCTTATTTAATAAAGCTTGTTTAAATAAAATAAAAAAAAGGAGAAAACTATACAAGGCACTAGCGACACACTTGAAACATTATCTGATTGGTTCTACTTCCTGTCCATCACGGACACACGGACCAATCAGATGCATACTGTGCTTTTGCAGGTTTTTGGACAGAATGCGGGTAAAAGCACGTCTTGGGGGGATGAGACCCATGGTTAGGTTCCCAGAGGTGGTTGCTGCGCCCGAGATTCTGATTAGAACAAAGCGCTCTGGAGTGTATCTGCCCTCTGTCATTTTTGCATTATCTGATTGGTCTGTGTGTCCGTGATAGACAGGAAGCACAACCAATCAGATAATGTTGCAAGTGTGTCACTAGCGCCTAGTAAAACTATGGGGAAGAGATAATGTTTATACTATATATAGCAGTAGGTAGAGTTAGATGGCTGGGGTTTCAAGGGTCTTTAAAAATAGTTATTGGATGGAATAAATTGTGCAATGTGAGGCATTACATATTAAAGGGACATGAAAACCAATTTTTCTGAGCATACAATTTTTATCAACCTTCAAGTTTACTTCTATTATCTAATTTGTTTTGTTATCTTGATATCCTTTGCTGAAAAGCATACCAAGGAAACATATTTGATAATAAAAGTAAATTGGAAATTTAGGCCTAGATTTGGAGTTTGGCGGTAGATGGGCTGTTAACGCTACGCGGGCTTTTTTCTGGCCGCACCATAAAATTAACTCTGGTATCGAGAGTCCAAAAAAATGCTGCGTTAGGCTCCAAAAAAGGAGCGTAGAGCATTTTTACCGCTAATGCAACTCTCGATACCAGAGTTGCTTACGGACGCGGCCAGCCTCAAAAACGTGCTCGTGCACGATTCTCCCATAGGAAACAATGGGGCTGTTTGAGCTGAAAAAAAACCTAACACCTGCAAAAAAGCAGCGTTCAGCTCCTAATGCAGCCCCATTGTTTCCTATGGGGAAACACTTCCTACGTCTGCACCTAACACTCTAACATGTAGCCCGAGTCTAAACACCCCTAACCTTACACTTATTAACCCCTAATCTGCCGCCCCCGCTATCGCTGACCCCTGCATTATATTATTAACCCCTAATCTTCCGCTCCGTAAACCGTCGCTACTTACATTATCCCTATGTACCCCTAATCTGCTGCCCCTAACACCGCCGACCCCTATATTATATTTATTAACCCCTAACCTGCCCCCCACAACGTCGCCGCCAGCTACTTACAATAATTAACCCCTAATCTGCCGACCGCAAAGCGCCGCCACCTACGTTATCCTTATGTACCCCTAATCTGCTGCCCCTAACACCGCCGACCCCTATATTATATTTATTAACCCCTAATCTGCCCCCCTCAACGTCGCCGACACCTGCCTACACTTATTAACCCCTAATCTGCCGAGCGGACCTGAGCGCTACTATAATAAAGTTATTAACCCCTAATCCGCCTCACTAACCCTATCATAAATAGTATTAACCCCTAATCTGCCCTCCCTAACATCGCCGACACCTAACTTCAATTATTAACCCCTAATCTGACGACCGGAGCTCATCGCTACTATAATAAATGGATTAACCCCTAAAGCTAAGTCTAACCCTAACACTAACACCCCCCTAACTTAAATATAATTTACATCTAACGAAATTAATTAACTCTTATTAAATAAATTATTCCTATTTAAAGCTAAATACTTACCTGTAAAATAAACCCTAATATAGCTACAATTTAAATTATAATTATATTATAGCTATTTTAGGATTAATATTTATTTTACAGGCAACTTTGAAATTATTTTAACCAGGTACAATAGCTATTAAATAGTTAAGAACTATTTAATAGTTACCTAGTTAAAATAATAACAAAATTACCTGTAAAATAAGTCCTAACCTAAGTTATAATTAAACCTAACACTACCCTATCAATAAATTAATTAAATAAAATACCTACAATTACCTACAATAAAACCTAACACTACACTATCAATAAATAAATTAAATACAATTTCTACAAATAACTACAATTACATAAACTAACTAAAGTACAAAAAATAAAAAAGAACTAAGTTACAAAAAATAAAAAAATATTTACAAACATAAGAAAAATATTACAACAATTTTAAACTAATTACACCTACTCTAAGCCCCCTAATAAAATAACAAAGACCCCCAAAATAAAAAAATGCCCTACCCTATTCTAAATTAATAAATTTAAAAGCTCTTTTACCTTACCAGCCCTGAACAGGGCCCTTTGCGGGGCATGCCCCAAGAAAATCAGCTCTTTTGCCTGTAAAAAAAAACATACAATACCCCCCCAACATTACAACCCACCACCCACATACCCCTAATCTAACCCAAACCCCCCTTAAATAAACCTAACACTAAGCCCCTGAAGATCTTCCTACCTTGTCTTCACCTCAACAGGTATCACCGATCTGTCCTGGCATCCGGTGCTGAAGAGGTCCAGAAGAGGCTCCAAAGTCTTCCTCCTATCCGGCAAGAAGAGGACATCCGGACCGGCAAACATCTTCATCCAAGCGGCATCTTCGATCTTCTTCCATCCGGTGCGGAGCGGGTCCATGTTGAAGCAGCCGACGCGGATCCATCCTCTTCTTCCGGCGTCTCCCGACGAATGACGGTTCCTTTAAGGGACGTCATCCAAGATGGCGTCCCTCGAATTCCGATTGGCTGATAGAATCCTATCAGCCAATCGGAATTAAGGTAGGAATATTCTGATTGGCTGATGGAATCAGCCAATCAGAATCAAGTTCAATCCGATTGGCTGATCCAATCAGCCAATCAGATTGAGCTCGCATTCTATTGGCTGTTCCGATCAGCCAATAGAATGCGAGCTCTATCTGATTGGCTGATTGGATCAGCCAATCGGATTGAACTTGATTCTGATTGGCTGATTCCATCAGCCAATCAGAATATTCCTACCTTAATTCCGATTGGCTGATAGAATCCTATCAGCCAATTGGAATTCGAGGGACGCCATCTTGGATGACGTCTCTTAAAGGAACCGTCATTCGTCGTTAGTCCGTCGGGCCAGCAGGATGTTCCGCGTCGGAGGTCTGCAAGATGGATCCGGAAGAAAGAAGATTGAAGATGCCGTTGATAGAAGACTTCATCCGGATCATGGACCTCTTCAGATCATGGACCTCTTCAGCCCCCCGCTTGGGCTTGGATTAGGACATCGGAGGAGCTCTTCAGGACGGATCGGTGAACCTGGTATGGTGAAGACAAGGTAGGAAGATCTTCAGGGGCTTAGTGTTAGGTTTATTTAAGGGGGGTTTGGGTTAGATTAGGGGTATGTGGGTGGTGGGTTGTAATGTTGGGGGGCTTGGGTATTGTATGTTTTTTTGTACAGGCAAAAGAGCTGATTTTCTTGGGGCATGCCCCGCAAAGGGCCCTGTTCAGGGCTGGTAAGGTAAAAGAGCTTTTAAATGTATTAATTTAGAATAGGGTAGGGCATTTTTTTATTTTGGTGGTCTTTGTTATTTTATTAGGGGGCTTAGAGTAGGTGTAATTAGTTTAAAATTGTTGTAATATTTTTCTTATGTTTGTAAATATTTTTTTATTTTTTGTAACTTAGTTCTTTTTTATTTTTTGTACTTTAGTTAGTTTATGTAATTGTAGTTATTTGTAGAAATTGTATTTAATTTATTTATTGATAGTGTAGTGTTAGGTTTTATTGTAGGTAATTGTAGGTATTTTATTTAATTAATTTATTGATAGGGTAGTGTTAGGTTTAATTATAACTTAGGTTAGGACTTATTTTACAGGTAATTTTGTTATTATTTTAACTAGGTAACTATTAAATAGTTCTTAACTATTTAATAGCTATTGTACCTGGTTAAAATAAATACAAAGTTGCCTGTAAAATAAATATTAATCCTAAAATAGCTACAATGTAATTATAATTTATATTGTAGCTATATTAGGATTTATTTTACAGGTAAGTATTTAGCTTTAAATAGGAATAATTTATTTAATAAGAGTTAATTAATTTCGTTAGATGTAAATTATATTTAAGTTAGGGGGGTGTTAGTGTTAGGGTTAGACTTAGCTTTAGGGGTTAATCCATTTATTATAGTAGCGATGAGCTCCGGTCGTCAGATTAGGGGTTAATAATTGAAGTTAGGTGTCGGCGATGTTAGGGAGGGCAGATTAGGGGTTAATACTATTTATGATAGGGTTAGTGAGGCAGATTAGGGGTTAATAACTTTATTATAGTAGCGCTCAGGTCCGCTCAGCAGATTAGGGGTTAATAAGTGTAGGCAGGTGTCGGCGACGTTGAGGGGGGCAGATTAGGGGTTAATAAATATAATATAGGGGTCGGCGGTGTTAGGGGCAGCAGATTAGGGGTACATAAGGATAACGTAGGTGGCGGCGCTTTGCGGTCGGCAGATTAGGGGTTAATTATTGTAAGTAGCTTGCGGCGACGTTGTGGGGGGCAGGTTAGGGGTTAATAAATATAATACAGGGGTCGGCGGGGTTAGGGGCAGCAGATTAGGGGTACATAAGTATAACGTAGGTGGCGGTCGGCAGATTAGGGGTTAAAAAAATTTAATCGAGTTGCGGCGATGTGGGGGGACCTCAGTTTAGGGGTGCATAGGTAGTTTATGGGTGTTAGTGTACTTTAGGGTACAGTAGTTAAGAGCTTTATGAACCGGCGTTAGCCAGAAAGCTCTTAACTCCTGCTTTTTTCCTGCGGCTGGAGTTTTGTCGTTAGAGCTCTAACGCTCACTTTAGAAACGACTCTAAATACCGGCGTTAGGAAGATCCCATTGAAAAGATAGGATACGCAATTGACGTAAGGGGATCTGCGGTATGGAAAAGTCGCGGCTGAAAAGTGAGCGTTAGACCCTATTTTGAGTGACACCAAATACCGGCGGTAGCCTAAAACCAGCGTTAGGAGCCTCTAACGCTGGTTTTCACGGCTAACGCCGAACTCTAAATCTAGGCCTAAGTTTTTTAAATTATTTGCTCTATCATGAAAAAGAAATGTTGGGTTTGATGCCCCTTTAAAATTGGGTGGTTTTTAAATTTAATTTCTATGATGTCATAATTCTTAAAAATCACAGCCATATGAATACAAATAAATCTGATTGTCTTAAACGGACATAAAACTCCAAAAATGTATTTCATGATTTAGGGAGAACATACAATTTTAAACAACTTTCCAGTTTACTTCTATTATCTGCTTCATTTTCTTGGTATCATTTGTTGAAGGAGCAGCAATGGACTACTGGTTTCTAACTGAACACATGGGTGAACCAATGACCATCAGTATACATATATGCAGCCACCAATCAGCAGCTAGAACCTAGGTTCTTTGCTGCTCCTGAGCTAACTTACGGATAGATTACGAGTTTTGCGTTATGAGTAAAAAAGCAGCGTTAAGGCTCATAACGCTGCTTTTTCACTACCGCTGCTATTACAAGTCTTGTAGGTACAGCTGTTCTGCACACTTTTTTGGCTGTACAGCAAATTAACTTACGCAATTTTCGTAAATTCTTTTTTCAATGGGACTTCCATAGCACCGGTATTACAAGCTTTTTTTTTTAGGCCAAAAAGTGAGCGATACAGCCTATCCCGCAAGATTCGTAACGCATTCTAAAGTCAGTAGTTATGAGTTTTACACTACAAAGCTGTAGCATAAAACTCATAACTAAAGTGTTAAAAAGTACACTAACACCCATAAACTATCTATTAACCCCTAAACCGAGGCCCTCTCGCATCGCAAACACTAAAATAAAATTATTAACCCCTAACAGCCAATAGAATGCGAGCTCAATCCTATTGGCTGATTGGATCAGCCAATAGGATTGAAGTTCAATCCTATTGGCTGATTGCATCAGCCAATAGGATTTTTTCAACCATAATTCCGATTGGCTGATAGAATTCTATCTGGAGGACCACTACTCCCGGCTTGGATGAAGACTTCTCTGGCTTCGTTGAGGACTTCTTGCCGCTTCGTTGAAGACTTCTCCCGGCTTCGTTGACGATGGATGTCGGGTCTTCAAAACTGTAAGTGGATCTTCGGGGACTAGTGTTAGGTTTTTTTAAGGGTTTATTGGGTGGGTTTTAGTTTTAGATTAGGGTTTGGGCAGCAATAGAGCTAAATGCCCTTTTAAGGGCAATGCCCATCCAAATGCCCTTTTCAGGGCAATGGGGAGCTTAGTTTTTTTTAGTTAGGGTTTTATTTGGGGGGTTGGTTGTGTGGGTGGTGGGTTTTACTGTTGGGGGGTTGTTTGTATTTTTTTACAGGTAAAAGAGCTGATTTCTTTGGGGCAATGCCCTGCAAAAGGCCCTTTAAAGGGCTATTGGTAGTTTAGTTTAGGCTAGGGTTTTTTTTTATTTTGGGGGGGCTTTTTTTTGATAGGGCTATTAGATTAGGTGTAATTAGTTTAAGTTTCTTGTAATTTGTTTTTTATTTTGTGTAATTTAGTGTTTTTTTTGTAATTTAGGTATTTGTATTTAATTTAGTTAATTGTATTTAATTTAGTTAATTGTATTTAATTTAGGTAATTTATTTAATTGTAGTGTAAGGTTAGGTGTTAGTGTAACTCAGGTTAGGTTTTATTTTAGCTAGGTAGTTAGTAAATAGTTAATAACTATTTAGTAACTATTCTACCTAGTTAAAATAAATGCAAACTTGTCTGTAAAATAAAAATAAAACCTAAGCTAGATACAATGTAACTATTAGTTATATTGTAGCTAGCTTATAGTTTATTTTACAGGTAAGTATTTAGTTTTAAATAGGAATTATTTAGTTATTAATAGTAGGTTTTATTTAGATTTATTTGAATTATATTTAAGTTAGGGGGTGTTAGGGTTAGACTTAGGTTTAGGGGTTAATACATTTAGTTATAGTGGCAACGAAGTTGGGGGCGGCAGATTAGGGGTTAATAAATGTAGGTATGTGGCGGCGATGTTAGGGGTGGCAGATTAGGGGTTAATAATATTTAACTAGTGTTTGCGATGCGGGAGTGCGGCGGTTTAGGAGTTAATGTTAATGTTTATTATAGTGGCGGCAACGTTGGGGGCGGCAGATTAGGGGTTAATAAGTATAATGTAGGTGTCGGCAATGTCGGGGGCGGCAGATTAGGGGTTAATAAGTGTAAGATTAGGGGTGTTTAGACTCGGGGTTCATGTTAGGTTGTTAGGTGTAAACATAAATTTTGTTTCCCCTTAGGAATCAATGGGGCTGCGTTACGGAGCTTTACGCTGCTTTTTTGCAGGTGATGTCTATGGGGAAATCATGCACGAGCACATACAACCAGCTCACTGCTGACTTAAGTAGCGCTGGTATTGGAGTGCGGTATGGAGCTCAATTTTGCTCTACGCTCACTTCTTGCCTTTTAACGCCGGGTTTATGAAAACCTGTAATACCAGCGCTGTAGGAAAGTGAGCGGTGACAATAACGTGCAAGTTAGCACCGCACCCCTCTTACCTCAAATTCGTAATATAGCTATTAGATAAGCCTTTCAGCAAAGGATAACAAGAGAATGAAGCAAATTAAATAATAGAAGTAAATTGAAAAGTTGTTTAAAATCACATGCTCTTTCTGAATCATGAAATAAAGAAATTGGGTTTCATGTCCCTTTAACCCTCACATTGGGGAAATGTAAAAAAAAATATTTAAACAAACTTTTCTCTTTTGCATGGGGTTTTCAAGTGGATTTCCAAATGTCATCCCAGAAACAATACGTAAAACATTGCAGTTTATTAATTTATAATACATGACTGCCTAATGTGTTTGTAAATGTCGTTTTCTTTTCTCTTAAAGGGACAGTCTACTACAGGATTGTTATTGCTTAAAAAGATAGTTAATCCTTTTATTAAAAAAAAAACTTGATAACGAGGCAGTGGATGTAAAAAGTTAAAAAGTAACTTTTATTAGCAACAATAAAATTCCATAAAGACAGGATCAAGAGGCCAGTGCAGCACCGGTCTTACGCATTTCAGCCGTCCTCATAGACCGTGCTGCACTGACCTTACAGCCTCATTATAATCATGTGTGATCCTATGATGTCACTCAATACAGAAAATTAACTCATAGGGGCCCATTTATCAAAGGGCTTGCGGACCTGATCCGACACTGCGGATCAGGTCCGCAAGACCTCGCTAAATGCGGAGAGCAATACGCTCTCCACATTTAACATTGCACCAGCAGCTCACAAGAGCTGCTGGTGCAACGCCGCCCCCTGCTGACTCGCGGCCAATCGGCCGCCAGCAGGGAGCTGTCAATCAACCCGATCGTATTCGATCGGGTTGATTTCCGGCGGTTCCTGTCCGCCTGCTCAGAGCAGGCGGACAGGGTTATGAAGCAGCGGTCTTTAGACCGCTGCTTCATAACTTGTGTTTCTGGCGAGTCTGAAGACTCGCCAGAAACACGGCCCTTCAAGCTCCATACGGAGCTTGATAAATGGGCCTGTTAGTGTTCTTCCCATTCTCTGTCTAAAACTTACTACAAATGCCTCTATACATAGATCTCTCTCACAGTGAGTATCTTATACTCAAGGTGCATTATGACAATAAAGCATACTTTCAATTTATACATAACGCATATCATTATTAAAAACTTCAAATAATATATATGTGTATAAATGACAACGATAATATAAGTTTTAACTTAAGTGGTAACACATTCCTATAGGTTCATAATAACAGTTTAGACATATATTCATTTTATCTATAATGTTGCTTGTGGGTTAAATTTTCCTAGTTCAAAACTCCTTGTTTAATCATAAAGTATAATGTCTTTTTGACAACTATTAGTGTTAAAAATATTCCCCTAAGAACAAATTTGTAAGAAACCTGACACTTAAGAAACATTTTAGGACAAATCCAGACGATTCAGCATCCAGGGAAATGGATAAGCAGGAAAGTGGAGATCTGATAGATGTTCCATTTGGAGAAGTAAATGATTATCTTTCACTGCTTAACCTGGGGGCTGAGTCCTCGGGAATAGAATCAGTGAATGTTCAATTTAAGACCAAGAGTACTTCCTACCCTACAAGGACAAGATGTATATATTTAGACTTGTTTCATAGAAGAGTGGAACAGGAATTACATAAGTTACAGGATAATTTGTCCTATAGTAAGTTTAATCTTAACAAGCAAGAGAAAGAAGCTATACAGAAATTAGCAGAGAATGACAATATTGTCTTTAGGCGTAGTGACAAAGGTGGCAATATTGTAGTACTCAATAAATGTGACTACATCTCAGAAGCATTCAGGCAATTGGAGGATAGAGATGTTTATCAGAGATTAGATTTTGATCCTACTTCATCTTATAAAAGGAGTTTAAGTTATATTTTAGATGAAGGGAAAGAAATGGTTATTATAAATGATGATACCCATAAATATTTGGATGCAAAAAATCCCAAAGTACCGTATTCCAACCCAAACACCAAGGTCCGTGTGAATGGACTGTTCTCTGAACCCTTTCGGATCTCAAATGGAACGAGACAGGGGTGTCCCCTCTCACCCCTGCTCTTTGCTCTGATCATGGAGGTTCTAGCTTGTAAGATACGTGAGAACCCTGAGATACGTGGATTTAGAACAGGGGGAATAGAGCATAAGTTGGCTATGTGCTGTTGACCCTAGCCGACAATGGTCTGTCCCTACGGGAATCGCTAGCCGAATTTGAGAGATTTGGGCGGGTGTCGGATTTCTCACTTAATCTCTCCAAATCTGAAATTTTGAACATTTCAATGCTTGGAGATGTGTTTGCATCACACAATGACTGCTGCCCCCTGAAGGTTGCCATAAAGCATCTTAAATACTTAGGTATCACTCTAGCCTCCTCAGTTGGAGAAATTGTGTCTGTAAACTATAAGCGTATAAGAGAGGAAGCTATATGGGACCTCGCGACATGGAAGAATAAGACCATCTTTTGGATGGGTAGAATTCAAGTGGCTAAAATGAACATCCTGCCCAGAGTCCTATACATTATGCAGGCAGTCCCCTTGTCGTCAGCAGACCACTTAATTCATCAAATTCAGTCGGCACTTGAATCGTACATCTGGAATGATCTGAGACCATGGATCAACAAAAAAATGATGTATCTGCCTAGAGACCGAGGAGGGGCGGGTGTCCCTTGACTGAGCGAATACCTTAAGGCTATTCAACTACAACGATTGGTCGAATGGTGCCATGGATCCCCCAACAAAGCCTGGATAGGCTTGGATAGGGAGATTCTCCGTAGGGGCAACGTGGGATCTCTCACGTGGATCAGCCCTGCGCAACGCCCTAATTGGCTCTCCCAATATCCCCTGATTGAGTATGTGTTGTGTAGATGGGACAAATTGATCAAGGTGAAATCGTATATTTCTACTCCTATCTCGCCAGTGACGCCCGTCCGTGAAAACCCGGATAACGGGTAAGCAAATAAAACCTACTTCCGGGGATCTTGCTATACATTAGCTGACACTGCAGTCTCAGGCGCCCTGTCGGGGGTAAAATCAAGCCACAAATGGAACTGCGACCTATTCTCCTCATGGTTCAGAATGACGCAATTTCATCATTATTTTAGCACTCTGCGTGACAGAGAATCACTGAATAGACAGAAAACGCCATTCGAGGTGCTTTGCACTTCGCTGACTCTGCCACATCATCTCATTTCAATTTTGTATAAGCTGCTAGTAGAGGGGGGTGCTGATGCGCTTCCTTCTTATATAGTTGCTTGGCAACAAGAATTGGGCCTTGAGCCCAACTCAAAAGCATGGATATCCATATTTCCCAAGCGAAACGCGCGTCGGTTTTGATGAAACTTCAGGAAATGCATTTTAAGTTTCTGAGCCGTTGGTATCTCACCCCACAGAGGCTGAAAAAAATATATCCACACACAGGTGGGGAGTGCTGGAGGGGCTGCGGAGAGGAGGGGTCCATGCTGCATATCTGATGGCAATGCCCCCATATACAGCCCTTTTGGAATGAGGTGTTTCGGGAGTGTAGTAGGCTACTGGAAATCATCTTACCCCCAGATTCTAAATATCTCATATTTCATGAGCTACCTAAAATTGTCATGGATGCAAAACGCCATTTATTCCTCCTGATGTTAAATTGTTCAAAAGGTCTCATACCAAGACATTGGAAATCACTACACACACCAAACCTTGAGGGGTGGAGGGCCGGGTCTGGGATCTTTTGAGCCTGGAGAGGTTCCACTACCTAAAGACTGGGAGACTTGAGACACATGAATATATGACTCTGATCTGGGAGGGTAAGGGTGTATAAACATTACGGAAAATAATGGAGTTTGAGCGGACAGCTGTGGTGAAACCCATGAAGTATCTGGATTTCTTTGGCTAAAATTATTATGAACATTTAGATTTATCCCCCCCACCTTTATTCCCCCTCCCACCACTCACCCCACCTTCATTCCCTCCCTCCTCACTTCTATGCTCTCTCACCCCTACGTTCCCTTCCCTTCATTTTTCCTCCTTCTACCTGTCTCTGTTTTTTTTTTTTTTTTACACTGATAATTTCAAAGATTGCATGGGGCTGGCACTGCCGGACCTACCTACATCTAACACTAGAATAGCAGCTTTGCTAAATTACGGTCATGTGTTGTTTGGGTCCGGTGCTGTCGGCCACCAATAATTGTGCTTATTATTGGCAACTTGCAAAGTGGAATGTACAACGTTGAACATACCAAATGTAATATTATAGTTATTTATCAGTCTTTTACTAGGGCTTGTTTCTGTTTATATGACATGGCTATTTCGGCAACTAAGATGCTATTTTTTATCTTGAATGTAAAAGATGTAACCTTATATGTGTTCATTCAATAAAGCTTACTTATAAAAAAAAAAAATAAGTAAAAAAAAAAATCCCAAAGTACCAATTTTTCACCATCTCCCAAAAACTCACAAATCTTTAACAAACGTACAAGGGAGACCCATAGTCTCTTGTATTGGGTCACTGTTGGAGCCTTTGGTAGAATGGATTGAAAAAATACTACAACCACTGGTAAAGATGTTACCTTCTTATTTGAAGGATACTAAGCAGCTACTAGGTATAATAGGTCATATAGAATGGAAACGGAATTATATCTGGATGACAGTGGATGTAGTTAGTCTATACTCTAGTATACCCTTATGTAAGGGAATAGAGGTTGTTAGCTACTTTTTGGATACCTTTACCAATTATACGATAGATTATAAAAACTATGTACTGAGAGTATTGACATTCTTGTTGACACATAATTATTTCTCATCCGGAGGGCAGTTCTTCCTACAAAAGAGGGGGACCACAATGGGTGCTACATTTGCGCCTGCTTTTGCCAACATTTACATGGGTTGGTGGGAGCTGTCATATGTTTGTGGGAGAGCATCTCTCTGAGGGGAAATATCAAGCTTTATAAGAGGTATGTTGACGACCTCCTATTTATATGGGAGGGAACTGCAACAGAGTGTGAGAATTTTTTGAAAGAATTAAATAATAATGATAAGGGATTAAGTTTCACTAGCGTAATGAATCCCTTTAAGATTGAATACTTAGATCTAACCCTAAAGGGAAACTTAACATTGGATAATATTGAGACAAGTTTACATAGGAAGGAAATAACAGGAAATAGCTTATTACATTCCAAAAGAATGCATCCCAGACATACAAAATATGGCATACTGAAATGGGAATTTATAAGGCTTAAAAGGAACTGTTCTTCCTATGACACTTATGTTAAAGAAGCTGAAATCTTTATAAGATACTCACTGTGAGAGAGATCTATGTATAGAGGCATTTGTAGTAAGTTTTAGACAGAGAATGGGAAGAACACTAAGAGTTAATTTTATGTATTGAGTGACATCATAGGATCACACATGATTATAATGCGACTGTAAGGTCAGTGCAGCACGGTCTATGAGGAAGGCGCAAGCTGAAACGCGTAAGACTGGTGCTGCACTGGCCTCTTGATCCTGTCTTTATGGAATTTTATTGTTGCTAATAAAAGTTACTTTTAAACTTTTTACATCCACTGCCTCGCTATTAAGTTTTTTTTTGTATGACAGAAGGATTGGGGAATCCTTTTGCGGTTTGCAAGTGGATGATTTTTGCAGTGGAAAGCGGGTGGAGCTTAACTTCAGCGTGGAGACGCTGTTGGAAACTTGTGTTATTGAGAGGAGTAAGAAGACGCACTTAACCGTTATCGGATTGGTTTGGAGGCTAGCCCACGGCTAACGAGAGACAGAACGTAGAGCAGTAAGTCAGTTTTTGTTTAGTTTCTGATTTACCAAGCGTGGGGGCCAGGATACAATACCTTTCCTGAAACTGTGAATTTGTAAGTGAAGGAACGGTGAGCTGTTTACAAGGGAGGAATGTTTATGAGGCATTGTTAATCCTTTTATTACCCATTCCCCAGTTTTGTATAACCAACACAGTTATATTAATATACTTTTTACCTCTGTGATTACCTTGTATCTAAGCCTCTGCAGACTGCCCCCGTATTTCAGTTCTATTGATAGACTTGCATTTTAGCCAATCAGTGCTGACTACTAGGTAACTTCACGTGCATGAGCTCAATGTTATCTATATGACACACATGAACTAGCGCTGTGAAAAACTGTCAAAATGTCAAAGATAATAGGCAGCCTTTAAGGGTTTATAAATTAGCATATCAGCCTACCTAGTTTTAGCTTTCAACTAAGAATACCAAGAGAACAAAGCAAAATTTATGATAAAAGTAAACTGAATCATGAAAGTTTAATTTTGACTAGACCGTCCTTTTAAATATAATTTCACATTACACACAAGCAATTACCAATTTCATACAATTTTGTTTATTTTTTTTTGCTAAACGTTTCAAAATATTTAACAAGTAATAGGAATAACAGATTAATATTAAAATGAATGAATTTAGGTTGTGTACAAGTTTCAAAGCTTAGTTTGACTTGCGCTGTATTTTTAACTTGTGTTTTACACCAGGAAACAATTGTCTCTGTTAACATGAACTGAGCGTGTGCAGGAAGTGAAACATTGAAATAATTGTCAGCTCTTCTGATTCAGATGCTCAACTCTTTCAAATGAATGATTTATATATTGTGTAGCTAACTCTTAAACTGTCCCTAGGAGTGCAGTGCAAAACCTATGATTATAGATCAGTATGAGGTATGGTGAGCAACTTGTATAGATACATTCCAATTGTTTTCACAGAGCACCTTTTGTTTAGATAACTGCACTGATTCATTTTGTTTTGGGAATCTCTTAGCTTCCTCACAGTAGTCAGAGTGAGGTGCGAAGGTGACATCCTGAGCAGGTTTCCTCCCTGTGCCCAGGACATTAATAATCCAACAAGAATTTTGATGAGGCTCTTGGAATTTTCCATACATTCCTTTCCCAGAGAAAGGAATGAATTCACTAGCACGTGAGCCTGAGCTGCCAGCCACTGGTCACCACAAGTAAATAGGCAGCACCGTAGCTGTCATGGGGTTATTCTTCAGAGCACAATATGAATTAAACTAAATTGTTCCAAAAAGTTACAAAAAAAACCAAGCCCTCGCTTTCTACCCTTAAACCGCTCTCAACAAATTGTCTGTTTTCGTCATTTCGAAATTGACGTAACCTCTTAGCTGACAGGTAGAGTCAATTTGCTTTTCATTCTTTCAGATCCTATAAATTTAAAGTGAAACAATTTTCTTTTAAGCTCAAACAACTGCAATTTACAGAAATACCATAATACTCATAAAAAAAATGATATAAAAATAACATCTTCTAATTTATTAGAGCACGTAATTTGTGCGCTACTCACTCTGAAACTCTATGGTCTAGATTACAAGTGAAGTGCAGTATATAGCGCATGTGCCCATGACATTCATTCCTCTAGTGACCCTGCACTTTATATAAATCCAATCAGAGGCATCTACAGGATTTTTTTTTTTTAAATGGATATAAAATCCCAAATTTGTCTTTCTTTATTCAGATAGAGCATACATTTTTACACAACTTTCTAATTTACTTCTATTATCAAAAATTATTTTTCTCTCTCTTGATATCTTTTGTTGAATAGTAGGGACGTAAGCTTAGGAGCCAGCCCATTTCTGGAGCACTATATGGCAGCAGTTTTATAAGAACGTTATCCATATTCAAGAGCACTAGAGGGCAGCACTATTTCCTGCCATGTAATGTTCCAGATGCCTACTTAGGTATCTCTTCAACACAGAATAGCATAGGAACAAAGCAAATTTAATAATAGAAGTAAACTTTTTTTTAAAAATGAATCAGAAAATAAATGTGTTGGGGTTCATATCCCTGAGACTGATGTGTTTTAAGAAGACTATTGAAAGCCAATAGTAATAAATATTTTCTTTCTTTTTCTTTTTAACACAAATGCGAGACTTTTGTTGCAGATTTCTTCTTGGTTACATAACACTTTATTGAAGAGTCAGTGATAGATGAGATGGCGTCATGTTGGATGGACATTGTGTTTTGTAGATTTACTGAGGTATAGGTAGGGACGTATTTTGTCCTAGACCAACTAGGTCTGTGCCGGGGGCAGCGCATTTTTAGAGTCACTTCTATGCCATGATGCCTTCCTATGTTTTATTTGTTAATTTTATTACAAATCAATGATCCCTGGTTGTCTAGTGTAAGTGCACGACCACTACATGTGCCCCTGGTATCTGCTTGTGAGAAATATATAAGGCAAAGATGAATTCAATATTTAAATGCTGAGGCATCTGACAAAGGGCCAGATTACAAGTGGCACGTTAATGGTAGTGCCCTACTTGATACTACAAGTGCATGGTAAATTCCATTTACTAGAGAATGGTTAGCACGGGCCGACATTGCTCTAGCGCAACTTATACTTTCAATGGATAACTGGTGTTACAAGTTAAAAGTTATAGGTTGTGCTGGAATGAAAGCCAAAACTGTGCTACAATATTTAATGTGGCTTGAGACTTGAAGTAAAGTGTAAGGGTTAAAAAAAAAAAAAGTTTCACAAAATACATTGAAATATACAGACAAACTTTGAAGATATTGCGGTTTCGGTTCCAGGCCACCTCAATAAAGCAAATAACGCAATAAAGTAAGTCATCCAAATATTTTGCTTTACAAGTGCTTATAAAAGTTATGCTGCATAAAAATGCCAGCCATTATCTAAGCCTTCAACAATTTGCTGTCGGCATTTATCATTGCACAAGCAGTTCTGGTGAAATGCTTGCGCAATGCCGCCCCCTGCAGATTCATGGCCAAAAGGCCGCTAGCAGGGGGTGTCAATCAACCAGATCGGGCAGATTGCTGTCCGCCGCCTCAGAGGAGGCGTACGAGTTAAAGAGAAGTGGTCTTAAGACTGCTGCTTCTTAACTCTTGTTTCCGGCAAGCCTGAAGGCTCATGCAGAAACATGGGTTTACGGCCCCATTCGGGTAGTGATAAATCTGCCCCCTGGACTCATTGCTGGCCAGTTCAGTACTCTCCAGCACTTTGTCTTAAACCATTTCTGGGTGCTTTTTGATGTGTGCTTTGGGTCATTGTCCTGCTGTAAAAACCATAACCTCTGACAGAGAACCAACTTTCTGACACTGGGCCCTACATTGCACCACAGAATTCTTTGGTAATCTTCAGATTTCATAATGCAATGCACACAGTCAAGACATCCAGTGCCTGAAGCAGCAAAGCAACCCCAAAACATCAGTGAAACTCCACCATGTTTGACTGTAGGGACTGTATTCTTTATTTAAAAGCCTTGTTTTTTTTTCTGAAAATAGTAGATTGATGGGCCAAAAAGCTGCAATTTTGTTTCGTCTGTCCACAGCATATTCTCCCAAAAGGATTTTGGCTTACTCAGGTAAGTTTTGGCAAACTCCGATAATTTGGCTTTTTTAAGTTTTTGTGTCAGCAGTGGGGTTCTCCTGGGTCTCCTACCATTCAGATGGCGAGGTATAGTGCGAGCTGACACATTTGTACCCTGTGCCTGAAGGTCAGTTTTAATTTGTCTGGAAGTTAATCAAGGTTCTTTATCCACCATTTGAACAATCCTTCATTGCAATCTTTGGTCAATTTTTCTCTTTTGTCCACGTCCAGGGAGATTAGCTACAGTGCCATGGGCTGTAAACTTCTTGACAATGTTGCGCACAGTGGACACAGATCCCTGGAGATGGACTTGTAACCTTGAGATTGTCCATGCTTTTCCTCAATTTTTGTTCTCAAATCCTCAGACAATTCTTTGCTGCTCTTTCACTTCTCCATGCTCAGTGTGGCACACAGAGACACACAACAGAAAGGTTGAGTACATTTTTCACCATTGTAACTGGTTGCCGGTGTGATTTCTATATTGTCAGCACCTGTAAATTGATACAGGTGAGTTTAACTACAAATTACAGGAGCATCACAAACTTGGAATGAGTTTTGCGTGGAATGTGTCAGATTTGGCTTTCTTTCTCCACTTTTTTGTGTCATACCAATACAAACAAATGCCTAAACATTTGTAATTGCAACAATTTTCTGGGTGAAGTGGTGCATTATCTGACAGAAATGCAGGGGTGTCAATATTTTTGGCCATGACTGTATATATACAGGGAGTGCAGAATTATTAGGCAAGTTGTATTTTTGAGGATTCATTTTATTATTGAACAACAACCATGTTCTCAATGAACCCAAAAAACTCATTAATATCAAAGCTGAATAGTTTTGGAAGTAGTTTTTAGTTTGTTTTTAGTTATAGCTATTTTAGGGGGATATCTGTGTGTGCAGGTGACTATTACTGTGCATAATTATTAGGCAACTTAACAAAAAACAAATATATACCCATTTCAATTATTTATTTTTACCAGTGAAACCAATATAACATCTCAACATTCACAAATATACATTTCTGACATTCAAAAACAAAACAAAAACAAATCAGTGACCAATATAGCCACCTTTCTTTGCAAGGACACTCAAAAGCCTGCCATCCATGGATTCTGTCAGTGTTTTGATCTGTTCACCATCAACATTGCGTGCAGCAGCAACCACAGCCTCCCAGACACTGTTCAGAGAGGTGTACTGTTTTCCCTCCTTGTAAATCTCACATTTGATGATGGACCACAGGTTCTCAATGGGGTTCAGATCAGGTGAACAAGGAGGCCATGTCATTAGATTTTCTTCTTTTATACCCTTTCTTACCAGCCACGCTGTGGAGTACTTGGACGTGTGTGATGGAGCATTGTCCTGCATGAAAATCATGTTTTTCTTGAAGGATGCAGACTTCTTCCTGTACCACTGCTTGAAGAAGGTGTCTTCCAGAAACTGGCAGTAGGACTGGGAGTTGAGCTTGACTCCATCCTCAACCCGAAAAGGCCCCACAAGCTCATCTTTGATGATACCAGCCCAAACCAGTACTCCACCTCCACCTTGCTGGCGTCTGAGTCGGACTGGAGCTCTCTGCCCTTTACCAATCTAGCCATGGGCCCGTCCATCTGGCCCATCAAGACTCACTCTCATTTCATCAGTCCATAAAACCTTAGAAAAATCAGTCTTGAGATATTTCTTGGCCCAGTCTTGTCGTTTCAGCTTGTGTGTCTTGTTCAGTGGTGGTCGTCTTTCAGCCTTTCTTACCTTGGCCATGTCTCTGAGTATTGCACACCTTGTGCTTTTGGGCACTCCAGTGATGTTGCAGCTCTGAAATATGGCCAAACTGTTGGCAAGTGGCATCTTGGCAGCTGCACGCTTGACTTTTCTCAGTTCATGGGCAGTTATTTTGCGCCTTGGTTTTTCCACGCGCTTCTTGCGACCCTGTTGACTATTTTGAATGAAACGCTTGATTGTTCGATGATCACCCTTCAGAAGCTTTGCAATTTTAAGAGTGCTGCATCCCTCTACAAGATATCTCACTATTTTTGACTTTTCTGAGCCTGTCAAGTCCTTCTTTTGACCCATTTTGCCAAAGGAAAGGAAGTTGCCTAATAATTATGCACACCTGATATAGGGTGTTGATGTCATTAGACCACACCCCTTCTCATTACAGAGATGCACATCACCTAATATGCTTAATTGGTAGTAGGCTTTTGAGCCTATACAGCTTGGAGTAAGACAACATGCATAAAGAGGATGATGTGGTCAAAATACTCATTTGCCTAATAATTCTGCACTCCCTGTATATATATATATATATATATATATATATATACATGTGTATATATTTATATACAGGGTATATACTGTATATATACATATATGTGTGTGTATGTAAGTGTATACATGTCTATTTATATGTTTATATGTGTATATATATATTGGAAAAATGGTGACGATAGACTTGCTTGATGCAAGGTTGCCACAAGCATTCAATTTATAAAAAACGCAATACCTGCAAAGCGCAATAATGTGAAGCGCAATAAACCGAGGTATGTCTGTAGTATTAAACTCGTATATACACATTTTAATAAAAAATATAACTTTAATCTTGATCAAAAGGTTTTAAAACAGTTAAAAAGATATGATATATGGCATATACAAATACAAAGTTTGATTTAACACACCTTACAAAAGGTTTATATACACATCTTGGGAGTGCTGCCAATCAGCTAGATTATGAGTTTTCAGCGGTATAGGGAAATTAACGAGCGCCACAGATGCGTTGTTAATTCACCTCCTTATAGCGCTGCTATTAAAGGTTTTTAAAAACCCGGCTTGTGTGGGCGATATGGTGGCGTTGAGCTCCATACCTCACCCAAATACAAGCAGTGTTTTTACATGCTCGTGCACGATTTCCCCATAGACATCAATGGGGAGAGCCGGCAAAAAAAAAAACCCTAACTAAAGCTCAGTAACGCAGCCCTATTGATATCTATGGGGAAAGAAAAAGTTATGTTTAAACCTAACACCCTAACATTAAAACCATGCCTAAACACCCCTAATCTGCTGCCCCTAACATTGCTGCAACCTACATAATGTTATTAACTCCTAATCTTCTGCCCCCAATGTTGCCGCCACTATACTAAAGTTATTAACCCATAAACCTCTGGCGTCTTACATCACTAACACTAAATAAATATATTAACCTCTAAACCTAACGTAACCCTAACCTTAAGTCTAACCCTAACACCCCCTAACTTAAATATAATTAAAATAAATCTAAATTAAAATTACAATTATTACCTAAATAATTCCTATTTATAACTAAATACTTACCTATAAAATAAAACCTAAGCTAGCTACAAAATATATAATAGTTACATTGTAGCTATCTTAGGTTTTATTTTTAGTTCACAGGTATTTATTTTAACTAGGTAGACTAGTTAATAAATAGTTATTAACTACCTAGCTAAAATAAATACAAATTTACCTGTAAAATAAACCTAACCTGCCTTACACTAAACCCTAACATTACAATAAAATAAAATAAATTAAATTAATAAAATACAATTATCTACATTACAAAAAAAAAATAAACACTGAATTACACAAAATAAAAAACTAAATTATCAAAAATAAAATCGAATTACTCCTAATCTAATAGCCCTATTAAAATAAAAAAGCCCCCCTAAAAAAAAACTAGCCTACACTAAACTACCAATGGCCCTTAAAAGGGCCTTTTGCAGGGCATTGCCCCAAAGAAATCAGCTCTTTTACCTGTAAAAAAAAATACAAACAACCCCCCCAACAGTAAAACCCACCACCGAACTAACCAACCCCCGCAAATAAAATTCTATCTAAATAAACCTAAGCTAGCCATTGCCATGAAAAGGGCATTTGGATGGGCATTGCCCTTTAAAAGGACATTTAGCTCTTTTACATTGCCCAAACCCTAAGCTAAAAATAAAACCCAGCCAATAAACCCTTAAAAAAACCTAACACTAACCCCAGACGATCCACTTACAGTTTTCAAAGACCGGACATCCATCCTCATCCAGGCGGCAGAAGTCTTCATCCAAGCGGACAGCAGTCCTCATCGAAGCCGGCAGAAGTCTTCAACCAAGCGGGCAGAAGTCTTCATCCAGACGGCGCAGAGCATCCTCTTCTTCCGATGGTTGCTGAAGAATGAAGTTTTCCTTTAAGTGACATCATCAAAGATGGCGTCCCTTACATTCCGATTGGCTGATAGAATTCTATCAGCCAATAGGAATTAAAGGTGAAAAAATCCTATTGGCTGTTGCAATCAGCCAATAGGATTAAGCTTTCATCCTATTGGCTGATCCAATCAGCCAATAGGATTGAGCTTGCATTCTATTGGCTATTCCAATCAGCCAATAGAATGCGAGCTCAATCCTATTGGTTGATTGCAACAGCCAATATTGCACATCCATTTTCAAATAGACAACACATTTTTAAATGCTGCAAAAAATTGCCTGCAAAAACATGCTTTTAAATAAAATTGGGATCTTAGTCACACAATATGGATATATTCTGCTTAGGCAGTCACCAACTTACAAGGTTTCCCAATGTTGACTGGCTCTAACACTTCAGTACTTTGCCTTTATGGGCTGAATCATTCCTGCTTTTTCATAATAGAATGAGACTTCCTGGATAATATATATATATATATATATATATATATATACTGTAGATAGATATATAGGTATAAATATATGTTTTACAAAAAAAATAATATATTTATATATATATAATATTTTCTTCCATGTGATGTACATAGGAAGGTAAAGTATTTGTAACACACCTTTGGCTTTAGCTCAGGTAATCTAGTGCACCTTGGGGTTAGGGATCAATCGATAACTAATAGGGTATTTTTGTAGCACACCCCATAGAAGGTCATGAAATCCGAAGTCCTGAAGTTAGAGCACCTGTGTCATTCACTCTTGAGCTAACTTTTTACTTTCAGCTTGTAATATGCATCATAATACGGCTGCAATAATTTTTTACTTTAAATGAAGATAGTGCATTAGTAGAACAGAAATTGCGTTGCACACAATGTATTGTGTCCCATTGTTTATTTTTAGACTTTGGTAGACAAAGAGTAAGGATTGATGGGTTCACAATGTCATG
The DNA here is from genome assembly GCF_027579735.1 of Bombina bombina. Classification (NCBI taxonomy): domain Eukaryota; kingdom Metazoa; phylum Chordata; class Amphibia; order Anura; family Bombinatoridae; genus Bombina; species Bombina bombina. The sequence goes on along the minus strand of NC_069499.1, from coordinate 1,176,072,400 downwards.
AGTCAGCCTTGGGGATAGGGGGCAGCAGATTTCCCAATGCCTAGTGTAGAACTAAAACTAAAATACACTACAGAGTAATTATTATAAGCTAAACAACATATTGTTAATGTGCAATGTTGGCATTGGGTGCAGTGCTGCTAAGTCAGTGCTTTATTGCAGTACTAGTATGCAATAAGGGCCATTGGCATTAAGAACATATTTAATACAGTACTATTATTGGGTGATATTAATTTTTTGTTCTGTCCTGCTGTTTGATTTCACACTTGATATTTCCTATTTTGTGATTATTAATGCCATTTAAAGGGATGTTAAACAGTCTATTTCATTGTTGTAATAAAAAAGCACTAAACGATGGCTTCTATTCAATAGAAATTTTGAAATATGTATTATTCATATATTTAAATGGATTTTACATTTTAAGTCTTTTTTTAACATTACGTCCCTGATCACATCACGGCATGCACATTTTTTACTCCCATAGACTAACATAGGCATCAGCAGTCGGTATCACAAAGGCAGCACATGGACTTACGCACTCAGAATGGATATAATTTATTCCATTTTGAGCTTGCCACACATAGACAGGCGCAGCAACCTTTGCGCACAGTAAAAAAGCATCGTAAGTCCCTGGAAGGCTTAAGAAACACCTAACGCATGCGCCTTCACATACATTTGAGCCGCACATATCAAACAGTTAAACCTTTTGCTGGCCACTTAATTAATCAAACCAATATCCGCCCTCTGTAAGTGTGTCAAACCAAACACAAACAGCACAACCTCTCACCTGCAGCCTTAAAACACCTCACAGACAATGCACACTCTGATTACCACCATGTTTTATTTGCAGGCAGTTTGTGTGTCGGTTTATTAATTTCTTTTGGTTTCAATTTTTATGTTTGAATTCAACATAAAAAAACCGACTCTTTATTTTTAATTTACGAGTGCTATATATTGGCGTAAATACTGGCGACGCCAGAAATATATAGTTGCGCAAATTTCTGAACCTCGCCAGTTTGGCCTACTTACGCCAGTACATCATATGGCAGCGTGTGTTATGTGATTTACCCGATGTGCAAAGGGAATTTATGGGCAACGTGGATTTCAGCAGTTGTGCTGAAAATTACGCAAAACATATGTGATTGCGCCCTACATTTGTGCAGTGTCCTTTACTTCCTGTCACGGCCTTACAAGGAGGAGGGGCCTCTGCAGGAAGTTTTATCTTAGCCTGATGTCCTGAAACGTCTAGGCTGGTTTACTTTAAATGAATAGACTAGATAAACAGGAGTCAGACTTGCTCATGTTTAGAACTAGCAGAATAAAGTTACGTTTTATAAATGTATCCACTCTAATCACACTGAGCGCAGGGGCTATAGTGAAAATTTCAGACTCCTGCTTACAGACTCCTGCTTGTTCCAGTTTGTGTAATGGGTCTTTTCATGTGTAGGGGAGAAGAGAGTTTCTGCTCTTCCTGCTTTCTCAGCCCATTCCAGTGGGTGTCCCAGCCTAGCCTCATCAACAGAGCTAAACTGGGAACTTCTAAGTAAGTTTTTAAAAGGTTTTATACTGTTTTCTCTTACATGGTGTATCCAGTCCACGGATTCATCCTTACTTGTGGGATATTCTCATTCCCTACAGGAAGTGGCAAAGAGAGCACACAGCAGAGCTGTCCATATAGCTTCCCCTCAGGCTCCGCCCCCCCAGTCATTCTCTTTGCCGCTCTAACAAGTAGCATCTCCACGGGAGGGTAAAGTGAATGTGGTGTTAGATTTGTAGTTTTTATTTCTTCAATCAAAAGTTTGTTATTTTAAAATAGTGCCGGATTGTACTATTTACTCTGTGGCAGAAAGTGATGAAGATTTCTGCTGAGAGGAAAACGATTTTAGCATGTTGTAACTAAAATCCATTGCTGTTCCCACACAGGACTGTTGAGTACCAGAAAACTTCAGTTGGGGGGAACAGTTTGCAGGCTTAACTGCTTTAAGGTATGTTTCAGTCATTTTTTCTAGTCAAGACTTAGTAATGCTAGAAGACTGACAAGAATCCCCATGTGGGAAAGTTAAGCCATATTCTGAGACTTAGTATAGAAGGAAGGCTTATTTGAAAGGGCTCAAAACACTGGTGGACAATCGATTATTTTTTTACAAAAATCTGACATTTATACAAGTTTATATTACATTTGAAACACTTTTTTGGGGTTTATTCCGCATGGCATATATTTAGACACGTATTTTGGCTTGGGAAGGCCCCACAACTCCAGAGTGAAGAGGGAGGGGGCCTGAAATTTGCGCCTCAGTTGCGCAGTTGATTTTACAGACAGCTTCATGCAGCTCTATGTGAAGAGTCCAAAGATTACTTGAGGACTTCAGAGAGGCTTATTTTCGATCAAAACTAATCCCCAAGGAAGGTAGGGCCACAGCAGCAGAGGCTGTGGCATGGTACTGTAGTTTGCTAACCGGTTGCCAGCTTTAATTTGCTCCGGTTTGGGCAGTAAGGGGTTAATTGACTTGAAATTTACTGTGCAATCATTTCAAAGCATTAGGATCATATGGTGAAAATTTGATAAAGATTGGATGATTTTTGGAGATTTAGTAAAAAAGTGTGCGCTTTTTATTATTTAAAGGCACAGTACCGTTTTTTCAAAAATTGTATTTTACTGTATTTGAGTGCTGTCTAAGTCTGTTTAACATGTCTGAGCCTACAGATAAACCTTGTTCTATGTGTTTAATAGCCATGGCGGTACCCCCTTTACATTTGTGTTTAAAGTGTGCTAAGGTATCTAAACATTTTAAAGACCATGCAGTGACACTTAAAAATGTAGCCCAAGATGATTCTTTAACGGAAGGTAACGAGGATAGTCCTCCTTCCTCTCCCCATGTGTCGACACCAGTTACGCCCGCGCAAGCGATGCCTAGTACCTCTAGCGCATTGGGCCCTATTACATTACAACAATTAGCAGCAGTCATGGATAATTCCCTTGCGGCATTTCTATCCAAACTGCCAGTTTTTCCTAAAAAACGTGATAGCTCAGTTTTAAGAACAGAGGATGAGCAATCAGAAGTTTTGGATGATTTATCTGTTGTACCCTCACAACACTCTGAAGTGGCAGTGAGGGATGCACTGTCCGAAGGAGAAATTTCTGACACAGGAAAAGTTTCTCAGCGGGCAGAATCAGATTCCTTAGCGTTTAAATTTAAGCTGGAACACCTCCGCGTACTGCTTAAGGAGGTTTTAGCTACGCTGGATGATTGTGACCCCATGGTGGTCCCAGAAAAATTGTGTAAAATGGACAAGTTTCTAGAAGTCCCTGTATACACTGATGCGTTTCCGATCCCGAAGAGGGTGGCGGATTTTGTGACTAGGGAGTGGGAGAGACCAGGTGTACCTTTTGTCCCCCCCCCTATCTTTAAGAAAATGTTCCCCATAACTGACCCCAGGCGGGACGCATGGCAGACGGTCCCTAAGGTAGAGGGAGCAGTTTCAACACTAGCCAAGCGCACAACCATACCAATAGAAGACAGTTGTGCTTTCAAAGATCCTATGGATAAAAAATTTGAAGGTTTACTAAAGAAAATATTTGTTTAACAAGGTTTCCTTCTTCAACCGATTGCCTGCATTATTCCTGTAACTACTGCAGCGGCTTTTTGGTTTGAGGCGCTGTAGGAGTCGCTCCAGAGGGAGACTTCATATGATGAAGTCATGGATAGAATTCATGCTCTAAAGCTGGCTAATTCTTTTATCACAGATGCCGCTTTACAATTAGCTAAGTTAGCAGCGAAAAATTCTGGTTTTGCCATTATGGCGCGAAGAGCGCTTTGGCTCAAATCGTGGTCGGCTGACGTGTCGTCCAAAACAAAATTACTAAATATTCCTTTCAAGGGAAAGACCCTATTCGGCCCCAAGTTCAAAGAAATTATTTCGGATATCACTGGGGGAAAGGGCCATACCGTTTAAGGCCAAAAACAAGGCTAATTTTCGCTCCTTTCACAACTTCAGGAGCAGACCTGCTTCAACCTCTGCAACCGCAAAGCAAGAGGGTAACGCTTCCCAGCCCAAAGCAACCTGGAAGCCTTTGCAGGGCTGGAACAAGGGTAAACAGGCCAAGAAGCCTGCGGCTGCTACCAAGACAGCATGAAGGGGTAGCCCCCGATCTGGGACCGGATCTAGTAGGGGGCAGACTTTCTCTCTTTGCTCAGGCTTGGGCAAGAGATGTTCCAGATCCCTGGGCAGTAGAAATTGTTGCTCAGGGGTATCTTCTAGAATTCAAGGACTCTCCTCCAAGGGGAAGGTTCCACATTTCTCGTTTGTCTTCAGACCAGACAAAGAAACAGGCGTTCTTACGCTGTGTAGAAGATCTTCTAAAGATGGGAGTGATACACCCAGTTCCAATGGCAGAACAAGGACTGGGCTTTTACTCAAACCTGTTTGTAGTTCCCAAAAAGGAAGGAACTTTCAGGCCAATCCTGGATCTAAAAATTCTAAACAAATTCTTCAGAGTTCCATCATTCAAAATGGAAACCATTCGGACAATCTTACCGATGATCCAGGAAGGTCAATATATGACTACCGTGGATCTAAAGGATGCGTACCTACATATTCCTATCCACAAAGATCATCATCAGTTCCTAAGGTTCGTCTTTCTGGACACGCATTACCAGTTTGTGGCCCTTCCTTTCGGGTTGGCCACCGCTCCCAGAATTTTCACAAAGGTGCTAGGGTCCCTTCTAGTGGTACTAAGACCGCGGGGCATTGCAGTAGCACCTTACCTAGACGACATCTTAATACAGGCGTCGTCTTTTCACAGAGCCAAGGCTCATACGGACATTGTTCTGGCCTTTCTAAGGTCTCACGGGTGGAAGGTGAACGTAGAAAAAAGTTCTCTGTCCCCGCTCACAAGGGTTTCCTTCCTGGGAACACTAATAGACTCGGTAGAAATGAAAATATTTCTGACAGAGGTCAGGAAGTCAAAGCTTTTTAACTACTTGCCGAGTTCTTCATTCCATTCCTCAGCCTTCTGTAGCTCAGTGCATGGAGGTAATCGGATTAATGGTTGCGGCAATAGACGTTGTCCCTTTTGCCCGAATTCATCTCAGACCACTGCAACTGTGCATGCTCAAACAGTGGAATGGGGATTATGCAGATTTGTCTCCTAAAATACAAATGGACCAGAAAACCAGAGATTCTCTTCTCTGGTGGTTGTCTCAGGATCACCTGTCTCAGGGAATGTGCTTCCGCAGACCGGAGTGGATCATTGTCACAACCGATGCCAGTCTGTTAGGCTGGGGTGCGGTCTGGGACTCCCTGAAAGCTCAGGGCCTATGGTCTTGGGAAGAATCTCTTCTCCAGATAAACATTTTGGAACTGAGAGCGATATTCAACATGCTCCAGGCATGGCCTCAACTAGCGGAGGCCAAATTAATCAGATTTCAGTCGGACAACATCATGACTGTAGCGTACATCAATCATCAGGGAGGAACAAAAAGTTCCTAGCAATGAAGGAAGTAACCAAGATCATCAAATTGGTGGAGGATCACTCCTGCCACCTATCTGCAATTCACATCCCAGGAGTAGACAACTGGGAGGCGGATTTTCTGAGTCGTCAGACTTTTCACCCGGGGGAGTGGGATCTCCCCCCAGAGGTTTTTGCTCAGCTGACCCAGCTATGGGGCATTCCAGAATTGGATCTGATGGCGTCCTGTCAGAACACCAAACTTCCCCTTTACGGATCCAGGTCCAGGGACCCAGAGGCGGCATTGATAGATGCTCTAGTAGCGCCTTGGTCCTTCAGTCTAGCTTATGTCTTTCCACCGTTTCCTTTTCTCCCTCGGCTAGTAGCCAGAATCAAACAGGAGAAAGCTTCGGTAATTCTGATAGCGCCTGCGTGGCCACGCAGGACTTGGTTTGCAGACCTAGAGGACATGACATAGGTTCCACCATGGAAGCTGCCATCGAGGCAGGATCTTCTAATACAGGGTCCATTCAAGCATCCAAATCTAGTTTCTCTGCAACTGACTGCTTGGAGATTGAACGCTTAATTCTAGCTAAGCGTGGGTTCTCTGAATCAGTTATAGATACTCTGATCCAGGCCAGAAAGCCTGTCCCCAGGAAAATTTACCATAAGATATGGCGGAAATATCTTTGTTGGTGTGAATCCAAGGGTTACTCGTGGAGTAGGATTAGGATTCCAAGGATATTGTCTTTTCTCCAAGAAGGATTGGAGAAGGGATTGTCAGCTAGTTCCTTAAAGGGACAGATATCTGCTCTGTCTATCCTGTTACACAAGTGTCTGGCAGCAGTACCAGATGTTCAGGCATTTGCACAGGCTCTAGTTAGAATCAAGCCTGTCTATAAACCTGTGGCTCCTCCATGGAGTCTAAATTTAGTTCTTTCAGTTCTTCAAGGGGTTCCGTTTGAACCTTTATATTCCATAGATATTAAGTTATTATCTTGGAAAGTTTTGTTTTTGGTAGCTATTTCTTCTGCTCGAAGAGTTTCAGAATTGTCTGCTTTGCAGTGTAATTCATCCTATCTGGTGTTCCATGCAGATAAGGTTGTTTTGCGTACCAAACCTGGTTTCCTTCCAAAAGTGGTTTCTAATAAGAATATTAACCAGGAAATCATTGTTCCTTCTCTGTGCCCTAATCCAGTTTCTAAGAAGGAACGGCTGTTACACAATCTTGATGTGGTTCGTGCTTTAAAATTCTATTTAAAAGCAACTAAAGATTTCAGACAAACATCATCCTTGTTTGTTGTTTATTCTGGTAAGAGGAGAGGTCAAAAAGTGACTACTACCTCTCTTTCCTTCTGGCTGAAAAGCATCATCCGATTGGCAAATGAGACTGCTGGACAGCAGCCTCCTGAACGAATTACCGCTCATTCCACCAGAGCTGTGGCTTCCACATGGGCTTTCAAGAATGAGGCTTCTGTTGAACAGATTTGTAAGGCAGCGACTTGGTATTCACTGCATACTTTTGCCAAATTTTACAAATTCGATACTTTTGCTTCTTCGGAGGCTATTTTTGGGAGAAAGGTTTTGCAAGCAGTGGTGCCTTCCGTTTAGGTTACCTGACTTGTTCCCTCCCTTCATCCGTGTCCTAAAGCTTTGGTATTGGTATCCCACAAGTAAGGATGAATCCATGGACTGGATACACCATGTAAGAGAAAACAGAATTTATGCTTACCTGATAAATTACTTTCTCTTACGGTGTATCCAGTCCACGGCCCGCCCTGGCAATTAAGTCAGGTTCAAATTTATTTTTGTAAAACTACAGTCACCACTGCACCCTATGGTTTCTCCTTTTTCTCCTAACCGTCGGTCGAATGACTGGGGGGGCGGAGCCTGAGGGGGAGCTATATGGACAGGTCTGCTGTGTGCTCTCTTTGCCACTTCCTGTAGGGAATGAGAATATCCCACAAGTAAGGATGAATCCGTGGACTGGATACACCGTAAGAGAAAGTAATTTATCAGGTAAGCATAAATTCTGTTTTTTTTAGATCAGTATCTGTGCACATTCTTCTTTATAGTAGTGTCTATAACATGCAGTTATATGAAAATTTGTGTATAATGTCCCTTTAAGATGTCAATCAATCATGCTATTAATTTTGATATCAGCACAGCTTGAGTGTACAGCCAAATTGTGCCAAACCTGTGGAACAGACAGTTACTGCTGGACCATAACATGCTAATAGCATAAACATGAGTCATGAGTGCCGACGGACATGATACGATGTAGCTTATCATGTCCGCCGCACATCGATAAATGCATACGCTGTCGGCATTTATCATTGCACAAGCAGTTCTGGTGAACTGCTTGTGCAATACCGCCCCCTGCAGATTTGCGGCCAATCGGCCACTAGCAGGGGGTGTCAATCAGCTGATCGTATAGGATCAGGTTGATTTCTGTTCACCGCCTCAGAGCAGGTGGACAAGTTATGGAGCAGAAGTCTTTAGCCCGCTGCTTTATAACTGCTGTTTCCGGCGCTTGATAATTTGGCCCCCAAAGATTTATTCAGGTAGGAGACATACAATGGAAAGGTAAGCTCCCTACTATCTGGCGCTTTTTCACGCATGTGTACATGCTCTTCATCAGCAGAATGTTTCTAGGGCTCAGTCATCGCTGTGACAAAACATTTGCCAACAACAGTGCCATGATAATGGGTCAGATACTATTAAAAGTGCATCAGGCTGTGCAATACACAGGGAGTTTTCTGTTACTAGGACTAAAGTATACTAATGGCAGTGACATAAGGCTTCAGTGCATGTTTATACCAATGTGTACCAAAGACACAGGCATTAAGAAATGTCCTTCATTGTGAGTTTATTTTGCAGTTACATACTATTTTCTTAATACAGATGAATGATAAAATGTATGCAACAGTGCTCAATACTTTACAGTAGGCATCATAGGAGGAGAAACTACTTTCCGCTCTTCCAAAAAGAAAAGTTTCTATTTTTTTCTTTTAAAGGAAACTATAATAACCTGCATCATAACTTAGTACCATGCTGAGGATGTCAGAAATTTCTTGTGTTTCATATATTGGTAATGTGACACAACACAACCTCTAGAAGCTTGAATTAAAAGGAACTACATTCAAAATGAAACCTTTATAATTCTGATAGAGCAGTTTTAAGAGACAGTCCAGTGTACCTCCATTATCAAACTGTGCACACTTTGGGCTAGATTATGAGTGGAGAGCTATTTATTGCTCCCACTCACCCGTTATCTCCGCTAGAAGTTAGCTTTATGCTCACGTCGGGTAGCGGGCGTATTATAAGTTGAATGTAAAAAGTTTTTGCATGAGCACCAACCAGAAGTGCAGAAAAAGCTGATTTAAGAATATTGCGACCGCATTAACGTATTCCCCCCATAGACTTCAATGGAACATGAAAAGTGGGGGAAAAACTAAAACCCTACTCGCGCGCAAGTGCAGTCATCTGACATGAAATATAAATATTTCACATTCCAATGTTCTTCACATAGCAGAATATGTTCTACTTATTCTTAAATACATTAAATACATATTTCTACATTTATCTAATGACATTTTGGTACAAATATATATAAGTGCCTTGAAGCCCTTTGCTATCAAGTAAATTAAAACATTTAAAAGCATATTTATGCAATATTCATATTTAATAATGGTTTTAACTGTAAATATTTGACATTCCAATGTTCTGCACATAACAGAATATGTTCTATGTATTTATTAATAGAAAGTCCTATATATATATATATATATATATATATATATATATATATATATATATATATATATATATATACCTATATAAAATGATCTATATATAACCCTCTTGTAACAAAATACCATCATATACATGTAGAAATATATATTTATGAAAAAAATAGAACATATTCTGCTATGTGCAGAACATTGGGATGTGAAATAGTCATATTTTCATGTCGGGATAGTGCACTTTAGAATATGCGATTGTGTTTGCGTGTGAGTAGAGTGTTCGTTTTTTTTATCACTGTTTTGCTCCATTGACTTCTATGAGGGAAAACTTTATCTACTTTCAACTTGTAATACAAGTGCTACCCAACGCGTGCAAAAAGCTTACTTCTAGCAGAGTTAGCGCTCAAGCGGGACCGTTAAATACCACTCCACTTGTAATCTGGCCTTTAGATTTTTGCACTGGCTGTATATATTTTGCTATCATGCAGATCTGGTAAAACCTTGTAAAAACACATTTTTTTTTAGAATTTCCTATGTGTTTACCTCAGATCTCCCTCCTGTCCCTATTTGAGAGGGACAGTCCCCAATTCTGAGCTTTGTACCATCAGGGCCGTCTTTAATATTGACTGGACCCTGGGCAAAAATGTTCTTGCCCCCCCCCCCACATCACCCCATGCAATTTCGCTCTCCACCCCAACATCCCAAAAAACAAGTAAATCAATTTATTTTATAATTTTTTTCAAAATTATTAGCCCAGCAGTGGATCATCCACTGCTTGTCTAATCATTTAAAAAAAATGAAATAAATTGCAATATGTGAAACTGGATCTAAGCAGTACTAATAAGTAAATAAATATATAAATTCCTCCACTCTGGATTCATTTAATTTGCTTTTAAATGTGTTTCTGGTGTGAGGTCAGCTGGTTAAAGAGATTTAGGGCAGCCAACAGGAGCAAAGCAAGGTAAAGACTGAGGAAGAAGCATGGAGGTGCAGACAAAAATAAGTTTACTGACTGGAACAGCAGAACTACTATGGGAATCTGTAAAATCTGAGACAGAGAGAAAACAAAAACTATAAAAATTAACCTTACATAACCCCACCCACAAAATGGCTCATAAAACCCAGCCACAAATGTTGTATGTTACCCAATGCAGATGTTTCAGAATTAATTCAGATTTTTTTTTATCTAAAAGAGGATATTTCAAAGTGTAATCCTTTTTTTTAAGAATACTAATTTTGCTGTCCTGAATAAATAAAAGTTTTCTTGCCACAATTACAGAGGTGTGTTCTTTTCCACAAGTAAAGCAGATCGAGTTGTCCTTATCAGCCAATGGTGATGAGTAGGACGTACCAAACTAGTACTGCCGTATTACTTTTAACTTCAATTTATAAAGATTTTAATAAATATTTTTTTAAACCACGTGTGTAAATGCTACTCTTTCATATGTCAGACAGAACATTTTTGACTACAGTTTTAAATTCAAACTACTGTGCTTCTAATAGATGTAACTGCCATAGGAAATGATAATCTGTACTAGATTAGAATCTGCATTGTTTCAATTTTTCAAGTTTCTTTCTATCTAAAGACCTGTATAGCATTTGCCCTTTGTGAATGAATGTAGAAATCCAGTTATACCAGCTTTGAATAAAAAAAAGATGCTTTAAAAACATCAGATTTATAGGAAAGTAAACAGAAATTAGGAAATCGATTATCCAATAAAATCTAACCTTGTTTTTTATTAACATTTAAAATCAAATTGATTCAGTGCATCATAGAAGCTTTTCTGACATCACACTATTATATGTCCAAGGAGGACTCTAAAAATGTATTCATTTGCAGTGTATCCATTTTAGAAATGTTAATTATTAGAACAATAATATCTAACTCTATGTAAACAAAGTTCAAATGAGTAATTCTTGACAAGATAAGTGCCACAAACCTGCATATACACACAAAAATATATAGAGCTTTAAAGTCACAGGGAAGACATGAAAAAGTCACAGACAAAGAACACTTTGGGTCAGAGTACAAGTGGAGGGCTAATTAATGCTCTCTCGAGCATTAATTGTATTAGAAGTAAGCTTTTGGTGCTTGTCGGGTTGCGCTGGTATTACAAGTTGAAAGTAAACTGTTTAAATTCAAGCACTAACCCGATGAGTGCAAAAAGCCGAAGTTAGAATATCACGTGCGCATTTACGTATTCCCCCATTGAAGTCAATGCAGAAAAAAACCTAACACCCCACTCTCGTGCAAAACCGATTGCATATTCTCATGTATGAAAACCAACATGAAAATTTTAATATTTCACATTCCAATCGTTCTTCACATAACAGAATATGTTCTATTTATTCATAAATAAATATTTCTAAATATATCTGATGTTATTTTGATACAATATACATACATGATTATATATAGGTATAGATATATACATACAGTATATAGAAACATATTCTGCTATGTGCAGAACATTGGAATGTCAAATATTTACCGTAAATACATAGTTAAAATCTTTATTTTTCATCTACTTAAAGTGAATGTAAAGTTTAATGAGAAAGTGCCCGGTTTATAAAAATACTTTTAAAAACAGGGCCACCTTCATTCATTAAACGTTACATTTAAGAGTTTTTTTTTTAAATACTTACCTCTTTCCTTATGACAGCAGACCGGTGATCTTCCTCCCTCAGCTCCTGCTGTATTTAGCACAGCAATGACGAATCCGTCTTCCTCCAGTCATTGCGTGCACCCCAAGGCATCCAGCTTGTGAGGCCACGCAATGATTGGAGGAAGCCGGATTCCTCATCAATGTGCTAAGTACAGCATGAAAAGCAGACGGAGGATCACTGGTCTGCTGTCATAAGGAAAAAGGTAAGTATTTTAAAAAAAAAAAATAATGCTTAAATGTAAAGTTTAATGAATGAAAGTGACCCTGGTTTTATGAGTATTTTTAAAAAACGGGCACTTAAACTTAAACTTTACATTCCCTTTAAGGGCTCTAATGCACTAATATATATATAAATGTTTGTTTATATGTCTGTAAATACATTTAAAGACATATAAATATATAAATACATATGTATACATATTTAAATATAGATATTTATATATATATATATATATACATACAATATTTTCAAGATAAGGCACTCTCCGCTTATAATTTAGTAAAAGAATTTTACTTTAGTTAGCGTTTTCGGGGTTGCCCCCGTCCTCAGACTTACGTCTTTAGAGATTTATATGTATATATGTCTATGTTAAAGCCCTTTGCTTGGCTTTTTTCCCCACCCTTGAGATCTCATATCTTTGAGCCCTTATAACTTTTGTGTGCAATATTTTTTAAAAAAATTATAAGATGGTGTGATTATGAATGTAATTGTACTTTGTAATGTATTTTTGATGTGTTTTGTGCAACTTCGTAGTTTCGCAAAAGCGTTAACCAGAACTCTGAAGTCACTGTAATCAATCTAATGTAAATCGCAATTGCATTCAAGCGATTGCATTCACTTTCAACTCGTAATACCAGCGGTAAGCCCGATGAGCGCAAAACCCGGTGATATCGCACAAGCAATTGGACTCCACTCATAATCTGGCTCTTTGTAAATTGTAAATAAGACGTTGGAGGCCAGATTAAGAGCACTAGGGGCCACATTGTGGTCTTAGGGCTTAGGTTGTGAAACCCTGCTCTAATTTGTCCTGGCTGCAAAAGAATAGTTCCTATGGCCTAATGACATTATTAAAAGTATATTGGACCCCCCTTTTATATATTTCATATGAAAGAGAAGCATTTAAACATGTTGATTATTTTCTGCGGGAACATAAGTAAAAGCTTTTTAAATTGCAACTAATACAGCTTTATCAGATGTTTACCTCCTATTAATCCCATAACTCCCAACAGCCCCGCACTCTGCAGGATTGTCGAGGGTTGGGAGGTATGACTAGGAATGGGCGAATGTTTTGCAACATTCCAAAAATGAAATACATTTTAACACATTTGTTTGTTCGCTTCGAATTTTGAATGCGTGTACAACATTCTGACATTCAAATCGATATATATTTGTAATAGTATTTCTAATTCCCTTCTTAAATGTAATATTCGAATTATGCTATAATCGAAATAGTAACATTCAAATTGATATTTTTTATCTATTGTGGGGCATATTTATCAATGTGCGAGCGGACATGATACGAGGTAGCATATGATGTCCGCCGCACATCAATAAATGCCGACAGCATACGCCTCAGAGACTCGCCGGAAACAAGCGCCATCAAGCTGCATACGGAGCTTGATAAATATGCCCCGATGTATCAATTTACTAAATTCCCTACCACATGAACTATTGAACTTCTGAATAGTATTTGTTAAATCGAATGTTACATTTGAAATTTCGAATGTGGATATTCAATCTAATTATGAACATTTAGAAACTAAAGTAACATTTGAAAACTGGAAATAGCATTTGATTACCGAATTTTAATGGATTTTCATTCTTATCAATATTCTATTGTACAAAACGAATTTCTATTCGTTCTACCAAACCAATTACACTTTCAGCACATTCACCCATCCCTAGGTATAAACACTAGGATTTACCATCACTTTAATAGTTTTTCAGGCAAAATATGTCAAAATGTTTAAATGCTGCTGATTTATATGAAAGACAGATGTTTTTAAGTACAGTATTCCTTTAAATGGCGTACTAATGGTAGTGATGTATTTAAAGAAACATTCTACTTGCTGTTTTTTTGGACCAATATAACGACAATAAAACTGCAATACTAATTAATGTCTGCAAAACATTCTAGTATAGTCAGCTTTGAATGTGGTTTGTTTTGTACCAGTACAGATCTCTGAAGATGTATAAAGCTGATTGAGCCATATGCGCCATGCACATTGGGGTATGTTCAGTTTGTTCACGGTGCATGTGGACAAAACAGCATTGCATTCAAGGCAGGATTTCTAACTAAATTGTATTTTTTAACCCCTTAACGACCGAGGACGTGCAGGGTACGTCCTCAAAAAAAAGGCAGTTAATGCCTGAGGACGTACCCTGCACGTCCTCGGTGTGGAAAGCAGCTGGAAGCGATCCTGCTCGCTTCCAGCTGCTTTCCGGTTATTGCAGTGATGCCTCGATATCGAGGCATCCTGCAATAACCATTTGTAGCCATCCGATGCAGAGAGAGCCACTCTGTGGCCCTCTCTGCACCGGACATTAACGGCTACGTTTGTGGGTGGATAGGAGCCGGTGTGGGAGGCGGGTGGCGGCCATCGATGGCCCCGGATGATGCTGAGGGGGGCGGGATCGGGGGCGGGAATGCCCGGGGGCGCGCACGGGCGCGCGCGCGTGCACGGGGGGTGGGGGCGGGCGCGTGCACGGGAGGGAGCGGGTGGGAACCGCTGCACTACAGAAAAAGTACCATTAAAATGTACTAAAAAGGGGAAATAAAGTTGGCAGTAAAAAGATCAGGCAGGTGGTGGGGGTTGGTCTGTGGGGGGGGGAAGCTACACTACAGAAACTAAAAATAAAAACAAAAAAAAAACTTTTTATTTTGCAAAATGGGTACTGGCAGACAGCTGCCAGTACCCAAGATGGCCCCCAATAAGGCAGATGGGGAGGATTAGAGAGCTGTTTGGGGGGATCAGGGAGGTTGGGGGCTAAGGGGGGATGCTACACCCCCAGCATATGTAAATATGCTTTAAAAAAATAAAAATAAAAATAAAAAAACCTTTTATTTTAGTACTGGCAGACTTTCTGCCAGTACTTAAGATGGCGGAGACAATTGTGGGGTGGGGGAGGGAAGGGAGCTGTTTGGGAGGGATCAGGGGGTCTGATGTGTCAGGTGGGAGGCTGATCTCTACACTAAAGCTAAAATTAACCCTGCAAGCTCCCTACAAACTACCTAATTAACCCCTTCACTGCTAGCCATAATACACGTGTGATGCGCAGCAGCATTTAGCGGCCTTCTAATTACCAGAAAGCAACGCCAAAGTCATATATGTCTGCTATTTCTGAACAAAGGGGATCCCAGAGAAGAATTTACAACCATTTGTGCCATAATTGCACAAGCTATTTGTAAATAATTTCAGTGAGAAACCTAAAATTGTGAAAAATTCAACGTTTTTTTTAATTTGATCGCATTTAGCGGTAAAATGGTGGCATGCAATATACCAAAATGGGCCTTGATCAATACTTTGGGTTGTCTGCTACACTACACTAAAGCTAAAATTAACCCTACAAGCTCCCTACAAGCTCCCTAATTAACCCCTGCACTACTGGGCATAATACACGTGTGGTGCGCAGCGGCATTTAGCGGCCTTCTAATTACCAAAAAGCAATGCCAAAGCCATATAAGTCAGCTATTTCTGAACAAAGGGGATCCCAGAGAAAAATTTACAACCATTTATGCCATAATTGCACAAGCTGTTTGTAAATAATTTCAGTGAGAAACCGAAAGTTTGTGAAAAAGTGAACGATTTTTTGTATTTGATCGCATTTGGCGGTGAAATGGTGGAATGAAATATACCAAAATGGGCCTAGATCAATACTTTGGGATGTCTTCTAAAAAAATATATATACATGTCAAGGGTTAATCAGGGATTCCTGAAAGATATCAGTGTCCCAATGTAACTAGCGCTAGTCTTGAATAAAATGGTTTGGAAATAGCAAAGTGCTACTAGTATTTATGGCCCTATAACTTACAAAAAAAGACAAAGAAGATGTAAACATTGGGTATTTCTAAACTCAGGACAAAATTTAGAAAATATTTAGCATGGGTGTTTTTTGGTGATTGTAGATGTGTAACAGATTTTGGGGGTCAAAGTTAGAAAAAGTGTTTTTTTTCTATTTTTTTCTCATATTTTATAAAAAAATTTATAATAAATTATAAGATATGATGAAAATAATGGTATCTTTGGAAAGTCCATTTAGTGGCGAGAAAAACGGTATATAATATGTATGGGTACAGTAAATGAGTAAGAGGAAAATTACAGCTAAACACAAACACAGCACAAATGTAAAAATAGCCTTGGTCCCAAACGGACAGAAAATGGAAAAGTGCTGCGGTCATTAAGGGGTTAAACACATATATGTATTAGGATCGTATTATAGTTACATGTGGGAACAAATAGCTCCAGGAAAAAAAATGAGACTAGAAAGTTTATAGCAAATATTTAAAGGGACATAAAATCCCAATTTTTTTCTTTCATGATTCAATTTTCCAATGTACTTCTATTATCGAATTGTCTTTTGTTTTCTTGCAATCCTTTGTTGAAAAGTAGGAAGGTAAGGCAGCAGTTTTGCAACAATGTTATACATTAGCAGCACTATTTCCTTTCATGTAGTGCCTCAGTTCATGCTACCTATCTAAATATCTCTTCAATGAAGAATAACATGGGAACAAAGCAAATTTGATAATAGAAGTAAATTGGAAATTGTATTCTTTGGCCCCTATTTATCAAATGTCTTGCGGACCTGATCCGACAATGCGGATCAGGTCCGCCAGACCTTGCTGAATGTGGAGAGCAATACGCTCTCCGTATTCAGCATTGCACCAGCAGCTCACAAGAGCTGCTTGTGCAACGCCGCCCCCTGCAGACTCACAGCCAATGGGCCGCAAGCAGGGGGGTGTCAATCAACCCGATCGTACTCGATCGGGTTGATTTACGGCGATTCCTGTCCGCCTGCTAAGAGCAGGCGGACAGGGTTATGGAGCAGCGGTCTTTAGACCGCTGCTTCATAGCTGCAGTTTCTGGCGAGTCTGAAGACTCGCCAGAAACAGGGGCCCACAAGCTCCGTTCGGAGCTTAATAAATGGGCCCCTTTATCTGAATCATGAAAAAAAATAATTTAGGGTTTCATGTCTCTTTAAGGGCGTATTCCTTGCTTAGTCCAGAGAGTACTACTGGTATTAACATTTTTCAGTCATGGGAAGGGTTAAATTCAATAGCTCTCACAATGTTTCTTTCTATAAGATCTTAAGAAACAAAACAGCATTACAATATGTACTGTAACCTCTTTGTGAGCAGGATATAAACAGGATATGAATCCAGTGCTTTATATATATATACAAGTGTTAAATATTATAAAATATCATATACTGTGCAACAAATCACTATATACATAATATCAGAGCAGCAGTGGTTTAGAGCAGTGGCTATAACTATTATTTAAACAACATATTTTGTGATCTTAAATAATTTAAATATTTATAAAATTTATCTTTTTCCTATATCTTTACATTTGAGGTAGAAATAAGTCTCTTTTGTTGCTGCATTTTAAGCAGAGCATTGACAATGACTGCAGCTAAAAGTAAAGCTTCTTATATACATAAATGAGCCAGTATATCTTCTTGAACTGAGCTGTAAGGTGTATCACTGGGGATCTTCTAGAGCTCAGCTGTATAGTCTGTATTTTTGGGAATCTACCAATGATGGACTGCACAGTTTCTTTTTAAATGTCTGTAAATCTCCTGGTATTAATCTGTACAGTTCTACAGGTGAGCTGTTTGTACCTGTTGGCTTCTTTTGGAGTTGAACTGTATATATGTTACCTCTGGGGTCTCTTACAAATTATTTACTCAGTCTGAAGCTCTAAGAGCTAAACTGCATAGTTGTATAACCTGTAACTATTGGGATTTCAGTTGAGCTGTATAGTCTGTAACTCTGAGGATCGGCTGGAGCTGAGCTGTATAGTCTGTAACTCTAGGGATTTGCAGGAGCTGAGCTGTATAGTCTGTAACTCTGATGATTGGCTGGAGCTGAGCTGTATAGTCTGTAACTCTGAGGATCGGCTGGAGCTGAGCTGTATAGTCTGTAACTCTGAGAATTGGCTGGAGATGAGCTGTATAGTCTGTAACTCTGAGGATCAGCTGGAGCTGAGTTGTATAGTCTGTAACTCTGAGAATCGGCTGGAGATGAGCTGTATAGTCTGTAACTCTGAGGATCGGCTGGAGCTGAGTTGTATAGTCTGTAACTCTGAGGATCTGCTGGAGCTGAGCTGTATAGTCTGCAACTCTAGGGATTTGCAGGAGCTGAGCTGTATGGTCTGTAACTCTGAGGATTGGCTGGAGCTGAGCTGTATAGTCTGTAACTCTAGGGATTTGCTGGAGCTGAGCTGTATAGTCTGCAACTCTAGGGATTTGCAGGAGCTGAGCTGTATAGTCTGTAACTGAGGATCGGCTGGAGCTGAGCTGTATAGTCTGTAACTCTGAGGATCGGCTGGAACTGAGCTGTATAGTCTGTAACTCTGAGGATTGGCTGGAGCTGAGCTGTAAAGTTTGTAACTCTGAGGATCGGCTGGAGCTGAGCTGTATAGTCTGTAACTCTAGGGATTTGCAGGAGCTGAGCTGTATAGTCTGTAACTCTGAGGATCGGCTGGAGCTGAGCTGTATAGTCTGTAACTCTGGGGATTGGCTGGAGCTGAGCTGTATAGTCTGTAACTCTAGGGATTTGCTGGAGCTGAGCTGTATAGTCTGTAATTGTGGATCTGCAGAAGCTGAGCTGTATAGTCTGTAATTGTGGATCTGCAGAAGCTGAGCTGTATAGTCTGTAATTGTGGATCTGCAGAAGCTGAGCTGAAGAGGCTATATCTCTGAGGATCCATTGAAATCAGTTGCAAACAAAAACAAGTGCTTAGAAGGGATAGTAAATTTGTTTTACAGCTCTTCATTTCGAGTCTGTTTTAATGCACCTGCTCTCACTGTTTGCAGGTATATGCATCTTGCTGTTGTACACATTTCTGACACTCCACATGGCAGCACCAGTGCACTTGGCAGTGACAAGAAAAGGTGACAAGACGGCTCTGTGTGTTGTAACCTCTCCCACAGCACAAACTGTCACATGTGGTTTCACGAGTGCAGGGTCGCCCTGCAGTGCCAGGAGAGAAACGACTGGGTCGGCAGAAGCTGGGAGATTCATCCAAATAGACAAGATCACCAGACCGAGGATTGCGCCCAGCATAGGAATGTCCCAACATAGCAAAGTTCCCCATCTCATGACCTCCCACTGCCTCGTTGGTAGCACCAAGGACCTTAACAGCGTTATCATATTTGGCCTTAAGTAGAGCTCCTGTCTCATGAAATGGGGAGAGCTGCTTCCAGCACGTACGGACAGCACATGAACCAGACACTCCATGACACTTGCAAGTGGTTTTTAAACCAATTTTCACTGCCTGGAAAGAAAGGATAATTATATTGATATGTAGAGCAATAGAACAGAACAGATGACTACCAAAAGAGAGTTTAAATGCACATAATACACAGTTCTATAATACATATGAAAGAACTCTGTTTAAAAATGTTTAACACATAAAAAAGGGTTAATCAAACTGTTTATTTTTTAATCTGAAACTAACAGGAAGAGGCTAATTTATCAAGCTGGTTCTTTGCATCAAGGTGTATGAGCGGCAACCACAAATGTAAGAACAGAAGCTGTTCCTTTTTGCCTCTTTGCCATCTTCAAAGATGTGGCAAGATAAATCACCCCAACATTTGCTTGTTTGTGGTGATTGACATGCAACCAAGTGTGCAAGAGCAGGGGGCATTGCAAGTGGGTATTACAGGCAGACAGGTTCTCTATTTGAGAATGCGCCAGCCTGTGATCTTTATACATTTCTTTTGACGTGTGGGTTTATAAGGATAGCAGCTAGCTGACTTATCAGGACAACTTCCATGTATATAATGGCTGATAATGATGTGCCACACAAGAATGAAAACTGTGATTTTTTTCACCAGAGGAATATCAGTTTTCCAAAAAAAGGAATATATTTAAAATGCACTTTATTATTACATGAAAAAGGAAAGAAAAATACTTCTGTGTCCTATAAAGATATGGTTCACTCTTATACTTCCTGAAAGAAGTGTGTTTTATTAGACATATCATAGAACTGAATTGTATCTTTAACATTACAAGGTAATTGTTAAATCTTGTGTTTTCTGTGTCCTGTTCGTTATACCATTGCTGAAATCATTATTCAAAAACATTTTACAGGTTGCAGATTTGTCTGTTTTATTTTTCTATTTCTGTGAAGTTTTAAGATAGTTTTTTCCTCCCTCTTATTAGTGTTGCACTATACATTGACATGTATTGTAGCACACAGACTATTTCTTTCTGTCTTTATTGTATTAGTTTTTAGCAAAATGTAATTTTTTGACAATTAAAATATAGAATTCTCAAGCTACTTGCACTTAATGGGGGGTAGTTATCAAGCCGTCTACTTTTCTGGCTTCGCCGGCCCAATACGTCCGCCTAAGCTCGCCTACCTTCGCCGCCGCGGACCTGAAAAAATACGCCTAAGTTATCAAATAAAGCTGTCAAAAAGCCGCGGGGCGATGAGCAGCGGACTGTGAGAGTTATCACTCATCCGATCTCGCTGCCCTTCGGCTTTTTCCCAGCTTTATTGCTAGCCTGTCACTAAGCACTCACACTAAACTGCACTGTTCTACCCCCTATACCGGCGCCCCCGGAGCCCCCAGCAACTAAATAAAGTTACTAACCCCTAAACCGCCGCTCCTAGACCCTGCCGCAACTCTTATAAATGTATTAACCCCTAAACCGCCGCTCCTAGACCCTGCCGCAAGTCTTATAAATGTATTAACCCCTAAACCGCCGCTCCCGGACACCGCTGCCACCTACATTATACCTAGTAACCCCTATCCTGCCCCCCCTATACCGTCGCCCTCTATTATAAAATTATTAACCCCTATCCTGCTGATCCCGCACCTCTCCGCAACTAAATAAATAGTTTAACCCCTAAACCGCCGCTCCATGAACCCGCCGCAACCTATATTAAACCTATTAACCCCTATCCTGCCCCCCCTACACCGTCGCCACCTATAATAAATTTATTAACCCCTAATCTGCCCCCCCTACACCGTCGCCACCTATAATAAATTTATTAACCCCTATCCTGCCCCCCACTACGCCGCCGCCACTGTAATAAAATGATTAACCCCTAAACCTAAGTCTAACCCTAACCCTAACGCCCCCCTAACTTAAATATTAATTAAATAAATCTAAATAAATTAACTCTTATTAACTAAATGAATCCTATTTAAAACTAAATACTTACCTTTAAAATAAACCCTAATATAGCTACAATATAAATAATAATTATATTCTAGCTATCTTAGGATTTATATTTATTTTACAGGTAACTTTCAATTTATTTTAACCATGTACAATAACTATTAAATAGTTATTAACTATTTAATAGCTTACCTAGCTAAAATAAAGAGAAATGTACCTGTGAAATAAATCCTAACCTAAGTTACAATTACACCTAACACTACACTATACTTTAATAAATTATTCCTATTTAAAAATAAATACTTACCTGTAAAATAAACCCTAAGATAGCTACAATGTAATTAATAATTATATTATAGCTATCTTAGGATTTATATTTATTTTACAGGTAACTTTGTATTTATTTTAGCTAGTTAGAATAGTTATTAAATAGTTATTAACTATTTAATAACTACCTAGCTAAAAGAAATACAAAATTACCTGTAAAATAAATCCTAACCTAAGTTACAATTAAACCTAATACTACACTATCATTAAATTAACTAAATAAACTACCTACAAATAACTACAATTAAATACAATTACATAAACTAACTAAAGTACAAAAAATAAAAAAGCTAAGTTACAAAAAATAAAAAAGTAAGTTACAAACATGTTAAAAATATTACAACAATTTTAAGCTACTTACACCTAATCTAAGCCCCCTAATAAAATAACAACCCCCCCAAAATAAAAAAAATCCCTACCCTATTCTAAATTAAATAAATTTCAAAGCTCTTTTACCTTACCAGCCCTTAAAAGGGCCATTTGTGGGGGCATGCCCCAAAAAGTTCAGCTCTTTTGCCTGTAAAAGAAAAATACAACCCCCCCCAACATTAAAACCCACCACCCACATACCCCTAATCTAACCCAAACCCCCCTTACAAAAACCTAACACTAATCCCCTGAAGATCATCCTACCTTGAGCCGTCTTCACTCAGCCGAGCAGCGATGGAACTGAAGAGGACATCCGGAGCGGAAGAAGTTAATCCTCCAAGCGGCGCTGAAGAAATCTTCCATCCGATGAAGTCATCATCCAGGCGGCGCTGAAGAAGTCTTCGATCCGGCCGATGTCATCTTCAAAGAGGCGCTGAAGAGGTCTTCTATCCGGGCGAAGTCATCTTCCAAGCCGGGTCTTGAATCTTCCTTCCGCCGACGCGGAACCACCTTCTTCACCGACGGACTACGACGAATGACGGCTCCTTTAAGGGACGTCATCCAAGATGGCGTCCCCTCAATTCCGATTGGCTGATAGGATTCTATCAGCCAATCGGAATTAAGGTAGGAAAATCTGATTGGCTGATGGAATCAGCCAATCAGATTCAAGTTCAATCCGATTGGCTGATCCAATCAGCCAATCAGATTGAGCTCGCATTCTATTGGCTGATCGGAACAGCCAATAGAATGCGAGCTCAATCTGATTGGCTGATTCCATCAGCCAATCAGATTTTTCCTACCTTAATTCCGATTGGCTGATAGAATCCTATCAGCCAATCGGAATTGAGGGGACGCCATCTTGGATGACGTCCCTTAAAGGAGCCGTCATTCGTCGTAGTCCGTCGGTGAAGAAGGTGGTTCCGCGTCGGCGGAAGGAAGATTCAAGACCCGGCTTGGAAGATGACTTCGCCCGGATAGAAGACCTCTTCAGCGCCTCTTTGAAGATGACATCGGCCGGATCGAAGACTTCTTCAGCGCCGCCTGGATGATGACTTCATCGGATGGAAGATTTCTTCAGCGCCGCTTGGAGGATTAACTTCTTCCGCTCCGGATGTCCTCTTCAGTTCCATCGCTGCTCGGCTTTAAGTACAGCAAGCTTGGTTAACTTAAATAGTCTATTGAATATTTCTAATTGTATAACATTTGAGATGTGAGGGGAGAGGTTGGACCTTTTTGGTGTAGTACACACAGGGTTATTCCCGGGCAGTTGTGTATCTAGTTTGTGCACTTCCCTGGGTACTGCCCTAAATCTCCACCCTCCCAAAGTTTAGCTCTTATTTGTTTCATATATTTTGCACAGCTAGCGGCCAGGTGCACACAGAGAGGCCATGCACCTCCAATAAACTACCAGGGATCATTGATTTGTAGTAAAATTGATAAATTAAACATTTGGAAAACATAGGTGTTGGAAAGCATCAGGCTATTGAACAAAAAAAAAATTGCATTCTGCCAAATCTTGTTGCCCAAAGGACACGCCCACTTGGCCTAGGCCAGAATTCTCTCCCATCAGGCTGTATGATAATTTCACACCATATACCCCACCATGCAATATCCTGGATTATAGGGTTGTTCTGGTTTGGGCCTCACACAGTATTAAAGGGACATCAAACCCAAACATTTTCTTTCATGATTCAGATAGAACATACAATTTTAAACAACTTCCTAATTTACTTCTATTATCTAATTTGCTTCATTCTCTTGACATTCTTTGCTGAAAAGCATATCTAGATCGGCTCAGTAGCTGCTGATTGGTCGCTGCACATGGATGTCTCGTGTGATTGGCTCACCAATGTCTATTTCTATTCAACAAACAATACCTAAAGAATAAATCAAATTAGATAATAGAAGTAAATATGAATGTTGTTTAAAATTGTATTCTCTATCTGAATCATGAAAGAAAATGTTTGGGTTTAATGTCCCTTTAAAGTGCAAAAAATATATTTTTGGACAGTGACTCCCTTATCCTTCCATACCAATATAACCATAAGGAAAATGAAAGTGTATACCTTAATGCCAGCATTAGTGTTATGCAGATCCACTTTGGCCCGCGTGTCCCTGCCTCCTCTCTTCTGACGCAGGAAACTCTGCAAGAAGCGAATGCTATGTCTCAGGTTGTCACCACATACTCCCCATTGCCAGGCACGCTGGCTCTCAAGTCCAGCGGAGTCATCACAGGTACATCGCTCCATCCTCCCTCCACTGCATGCCTTAGCTAGAGTGTGTGTCAGGGAGGCGGCAGACACAGCATACAAGAACGCTGTCTCCTTAAATCCTGCAATGAGGAAGAAGCAAATAAATACAAACAAAAAAAACTGATGCTTCATGTGTACTTAAAGGGACACTGAACCCAATTTTTTTCTTTCGTGATTCAGATAGAGCATGCAATTTTAAGCATCTTTCTAATTTAGTCCTATTATCAAATTTTCTTCATTCTCTTGGTATCTCTATTTGAAATGCAAGAATGTAAGTTTAGATGCTGGCCCATTTTTGGTTAACAACCTGGGTTGTTCTTGCTAATTGGTGGATAAATTCATCCACCAATAAAAAAGTGCTGTCCAGAGTACTGAACCAAAAAAACCTTAGACGCCTTCTTTTTTTAAATAAAGATAGCAAGAGAAGGAATAAATATTGATAATAGGAGTACATTAGAAAGTTGCTTAAAATTGCATGCTCTATCTGAATCACAAAAGAAAAAAATTCTTTCTAAGGCATTTATAGGATGGGGACACAATAGAAGAGTGACACAGAGACCCCTTACCATGGCAACCATGTAAAACTGTCCTGTAGAGTTTACAAATGCATGGGCACAGTGCTGTCCTACTTGCAGCTGCCTGTTTCTTGTATTTGTCACTGCTATTCTGGTGGAATGCCATACACTTTCTATAAAGTAGTACTGTTAGTATGACATAAATAATAGCTACTATTACTGTAAGGTTAGCATTTCAGTTAGCTATGTAATCAGGAAATAGGGAACTCTGTATTGTATGGGTTGAAAGATTTGAAATTGCTGCTGTGAACTGTTAATAAAGTTCAGCAGTTTTTGCTTTGAAGTCTCTTGGTTTTGTTTCTCTGTTTATGTGGAAACTGAGGAGCAGCAGGTCAGGCACCATCTCACATATTTTTGACCATCTGCTCTCTCACAGTGGTCACTGTCCTTGCTCAGACAGGACTTCTGTAACACCAACCTGCCCATCACTATTAGTCACTTCTATTCTCTGATTTTAAAGCATTGCCTTGTTTGTGAAATCTTTCCTTATGTGCTTTATTATTTGTGTTAGTTATTCTCATTTAAAGACTTGCTGGTGTATTTAAACAGAGATGAAACCCAAAAATGTTCTTTTGTGATGCACACAGAGCATCACAGTTTTAAAAAGTTTCCAGTTTACTTTTATTATCAAATTTGCTTAGTTCCCATGACATTCTGTGTTGAAGAGATACCTAGGTAGGCATCTGGAGCACTAAATGTCAGAAAATAGTACTGCCATCTAGTGCTCTTGCAAATGGATAATATTGTTGCAAAACTGCTGCCCTATAGTGCGCCAGAAATTGGCAGCTCCTAAGCTTACATCCCTGATTTTTAGCCAAAGATACCATACAGTCTGCAATACTGTCAAAGTACTGTAGGTGAATAAGCAACTGTCACATGTTTAAGAAGAAAGAACCTTCTGGTTTATGCAAATTCTCTGGATAAGCTTTCCTCTGTTTTGCCTTTTTGCAGCAGTGGTGATATAGTGGTTTTAATTGGTTAACAATGTAAATATTTTTTGCTTAAATCTATTTAAGGTACAAATGTTTTAGGTCTATCATACCTCTCTTCAAGAGGCTTCCTCTTCCCTGCAGGCTGCAGTTCCAGCGCTCACTCCTCAGCTGGTATTGACACTCCACAATGCTCAGGCGCACTGCCTCCCTCAGTACCTCTGCCAGCCCTGGTTCCTTTCTACAGAGCCTCCTCTGCCGACGTGTAAGTGGCAGCAATTCACACTGCTTGAGGTGGGGTCTATTGTGAGAACTTCCAGCCAGAGGAGAAGAGGAGGTGAAGTGGGTAAGAGATTCCTTGTTGGCCAGACTGCGGAAATTGAGAGAAATATTGGTGGTCAATGAATGATTCTAATATTTAAAAGAGTTTACAGAAATGTATAATCTTCCTGACTCACATATAAAACTGAAGTAGAAAAAGTCGTTTAACCACTGTGCAACTCCTTGTAAACAGCGCTGCTTTAAATAAAAACTCAACCTTTGTGCTATAGGACGTGGTGTGTAACTCATTCAGAGACCATATTACATTTTTTAAGAGATTTATTGTCGACCTCATTCTGATTTGGAATGGGGACAAGAGAGACATAGAGGAGTTCATAAAAGCCATTAATACCAATGATGTTGGGCTCTCCACTTTTGAAGTAGGTGAGACACAAATTAATTACCTAGATGTCACATTAAGAGGCATTTGTGACAATAAAGGGGCACACATAGATACAAGGATTTTTCAAAAACCTACAACAAAGAACACAATATTACATGCTAGAAGTAGTCACCCCAATAGGGTCTTTAAGGCTATAGCCAAAGGCCAATTTGTGAGAACATTAAGAAACTGTTCAGACAGAGAGGTGTTCACTGAACAAGCAAATGAACTAACTGAGAGATTGGTCTCAATAAGTTACCCTAAAAAAATGGTCATGGGTATCAGAGATGAGATAGAGAGAAAAGAAAGGGACGATCTTCTCTCAAACACTAGAAAAAACCCTAAAAAAGGATAACATTCTTGACACAATATAGTGAACAATTCGGACAAATCTGTAAGATTATACAGAAACACTACACAATGATAAAGGCAGATGATGATTTAGTAGATGTGATAGGGAAAGGGTGCAGATTTGCATACAAAAGGGGAGTCACTATAGGCAATAGAATAGCCCCACAAACTTGAAGAAATTGGAAAACGAGCTCATGGTTATTGGCAAAAGGAGTGTACAAGTGGCATTACCTTAATTGTATAGCCTGTGAGTATTTACAGATGGGTAATGGCTTTTATAGTACTAATACCAGAGAGGTGTTTCAACACAAGCGGTGCTACAATTGTAGAACTACATATGTAGATATGTAGTATATTTATTGACGTGCTCTACCTGTAATTTACAATATACAAGTATGACCTCTAGGGAAATGAGATCACGTATTCGTGAACATGTATCCAACATAAAAACTGGAGTTTTAACTACTCCATTAATCATGCATTTTAAAATTCATCATGACAAAAATCCAGAAAGTTTAAAATGGGCTATAGTGGAACATATATCGGTTCCACAAAGGGGAGGTAATAGAGATCAACTCCTAGCTAGGAAAGAGGCGTTTTGGATTTATGGAACTAAAAAATCTAGTCTAGTGATGGTAGAAGTGATAGGTCACATGATCATGTTGTCCGTCAATTTTAATCTGTTGTTTATTATGGGCTAATCTAACATCCAGAAAGTAGAAACGGTGATTAAAACACAATGTAGTCCAGTTAACCCTTAAAGCTCAACCCAAATTTGATTATATAGACGAAAATTTTTTTTTCGCTCATCCAACTTTATTAGCTTATAAAGAATCTAAAACATGTTCCTTAAGCGTAAAATTTAGTGATGATCTAAACCATTATAAGTTAATTAAAATTAACTGTAGTCATAGTACTATTTAGGATTAATACTTAGAAGAGATCAAGCTTAAAGGGACAGTAAACACCTGCATTATACTTATTAACCCATAATCTGCCGCCCCCGACATCGCCAACACCTGCATTATACTTATTAACCCCTAATCTGCCGCTCCGGACATCGCCGCCACCTACATTATATTTATTAACCCCTAATCTGCTGCCCCCAACATCGCCGTCACCTACATTATATTTATTAACCCCTAATCTGCCACCCCCAATGTCGTTGCAACCTACCTACACTTATTAACCCTTTATCTGCAGCCCCCAATGTCAGTTAGGCTTTTATTTGGGGGGTTAGTTGTGTGGGTGGTGGGTTTTACTGTTGGGGGGGTTGTTTGTAATTTTTTTAAAGGTAAAAGAGCTGATTTCTTTGGGGCAATGCCCCGCAAAAGGCCCTTTTAAGGGCTATTGATAGTTTAGGCTAGGGTTTTTTTTATTTTGGGAGGGGCTTTTTTTTATTTTGATAGGGCTATTAGATTAGGTGTAATTAGTTTAACAATCTTGTAATTTGTTTTTTTATTTTCTATAATTTAGTGTTAATTTAGGAAATGTATTTAATTGTAGGGTTAGGTTAGGTGTTAGTCTAACTTAGGTTAGGTTTTATTTTACTGGTAAATTTGTATTTATTTTAGCTAGGTAGTTAGTAAATAGTTAATAACTATTTAATAACTATTCTGCCTAGTTAAAATAAATACAAACCTGCCTGTAAAATAACAATAAACCCTAAGCTAGCTACAATG
Source organism: Bombina bombina (assembly GCF_027579735.1). Lineage (NCBI taxonomy): Eukaryota > Metazoa > Chordata > Amphibia > Anura > Bombinatoridae > Bombina > Bombina bombina. The sequence continues at coordinate 1,176,043,998 of NC_069499.1, read as the reverse complement.
TAACTATTAGTTATATTGTAGCTAGTTTAGGGTTTATTTTATAGGTAATTATTTAGTTTTAAATAGGAATTATTTAGGTAATAATTGTAGGTTTTATTTATATTTATTTTAATTATATTTAAGTTGGGGGTGTTAGGGTTAGACTTAGGTTTAGAGGTTAATAAATGTAGTATAGTGGCAGCGACATTGGGGACGGCAGATTATGGGTTAATAAATGTAGGTAGGTGGCGGCGATGTTAGGGGCGGCAGATTAGGGGTTAATAATATTTAACTAGTGTTTGCGAGGCGGCAGTGCGGCGGTTTAGGGGTTAATATGTTTTTTTATAGTGGTGGCGATGTCCGGAGCGGCAGATTAGGGGTTAATATTTTTATTTTAGTGTTTGCGATGCGTTAGGGCCTCGGTTTAGGGGTTAATAGGTAGTTTATGGGTGTTAGTGTACTTTTTATCACTTTAGTTATGAGTTTTATGCTACAGTTTTGTAGCGTAAAACTCATAACTACTGACTTTAAAATGCTTTAGGAATCTTGGAGGTAGAGGGTGTACCGCTCACTTTTTGGCCTCCCAGGACAAACTCGTAATATCAGCGCTATGCAAGTCCCATTGAAAAAAGACTTTACGAAATTTACATAAGTTGATTTGCGTTAAGGCCAAAAAAGTGTGCGGTACACCTATACCTGCAAGACTCGTAATACCAGCGGGCGTTAAAAAGCAGCGTTAGGACCTGTTAACGCTGCTTTTTAAGCTTACCGCAAAACTCGTAATCTAGCCGTTAGTGTTTGTTATTTTTCGTATCTTAGTTAGTTTTTTGCAACTTAGTAATTTTTTAGTGTATATTTTAATTATTTGAGTAGGGTTAGGTGTTTAAATATATAATATAGTTAATTTAATTTGTAGTTTAATGTAATTTTAGTATAAAAGTTAGGGTAGATTAATTATTAATTTAATATAGTTTATTGTAATTTTAGTATAAAAGTTAGGGTAGATTAATTATTAATTTAATATAGTTTATTGTAATTTTAGTATAAAAGTTAGGGTAGGTTAATTATTAATTTAATATAGTTTAATGCAATTTTAAAGGTAAGTTTAAATTTATTATAAGATAGGGATGAGTTAATATTTAATATAAAGTTAGCATGTTGTTAGGTTTAGGGGTTAATAGGTTAATTTAGTTTATGGCGATGTGGGGGGCTGGCGGTTTAGGGGTTAATAACTTTATTTAGTTGCGGTGGGCTCCGGGAGTGCGGGATAGGGGTTAATAACATAATGTAGGTGGCGGTGGGCTCCGGGAGTGGAGGGATAGGGGTTAAACATTTTAGTATAGTGGCGGTGCTTAGTGACAGTATACAAATAAAGCTGGGAAAAAGCCAAAGAGCAGCGAGATTGATGATTGTTAGTTAACAACAGTCCGCTGCTCGTCGCCCCGTACTTGGTGCACGGCTTTTTGACAGCTTTTTTGTTAAATATGGAGAACGTATTCAGGTCCACGGCAGAGATGTTAAGCGATTTCAGGCGAGCGTATTGGTGCCGGCGAATGCAGCACAGTTGACGGCTTGATAAATAGGCCTCCAAGTGTATGTATGGATTGAATTAATGCAGATCAACAGTTGTAAACATGTTTTGCTGTTTACTGCCATAAATGACAAGCTAAAAACCTCAAGAGTTCTTCACATTTACACAATTCTGTATGAAAATCCACAGATGACCAAACTACCTTTGTTCTTCATCATCCTGCTAGTCTGTATTGTATGTATTGGGTACTTGTAAAGCTCGGCTAATCACCCACAAGGGTCTCAAGGCGCTGCTCATTTTATCTACCTCGGAAGGATGAAAGGCTGAGTGGACCTCGCCGGGGATCGAACCTGAAACCCTTGGGTTGCTACAGAGCTCAGCCACAGTGTCTTAGCATGCTGAGTCTCTCTAGGTTCTCACTCTATTATGTATCATGTTTAAGGTTTTCTGTCTTTTCTACATCTCCCCAGTCTTTCTAAATGACCCCCATTTCCTCCCTTCATGTTACTGCTTTATCTCTCCATCCCCCCTTTCTCCCTGTTGCTAACTCTCTGTTCTCTCTCCTTCATCTACCGTCATGCCTATATTCTATCATCTTTCTCTCTACCCATTTACCAAACTTTTACCTTAGTATCTGCTTCCCTCTCATTTACACTCTATGTTTCTCTTCACAGCCTTCTTTTTCATTGTTTTTTGTTCTCTAACTTTTTATCTTGACAGTGCTTGGAGTACCTGATTACTAATAGGAAACAAGTGTCATCACGCCAATTTACAAAGTTAGAATGATGTCACAACAACCCTCATAAACCAATCAAAATTATACTTTGCTATCTATTACACACAAAAAAGGAGGGTTATAACACTATATACTTTTAGGGTCAGATGAATCAATCTATTTAGCTTCAAACATTGAGAGATAGTTCATTTTTTCAAATTTCCACTTGAAACAAACAGTGACTCACTGAGTTTTACTATATTCAGAAAGGTGTGGTGTAATAGGCAATAATAAATGTCATATTGGTGAGAGCTGGTGAGGCTTAATATATGACATGCTGGTGAACATGCATTATATAACATGACAAGTAAGTGTCAGGAGACTCTTTATCTCCTACGTATTAAGCCCTTGTACCCAAAAATCCAAAAAGACCACCCTGACTAAGAAATGCCCCTCACAATCGTCAAATATTTCAGAAAACACTGATCTCTCCCACTCAAGAGCTTCTCTACTATAATGGGTGAACTTACCTTCTACATTTTTTACAATTATATTTTTTTTATAGATCCCACCTTTAAGAATGGGTTTTTCTCACTAAAAAGGAAAATGGACACTTATCGTAGACCTTTATGCTCTTATTAGTAAACTGTAACACTTTACATTTCCTGCCTAATTCCCTTTTGGATTTTTAACCCCTAAAGGACCAGCAACAAACCCTGTACATCTAAGACCACGGTATTTCCGGTGGCCAGCAGGAAGGAGGGAGGGTATAATAGCGTGGTCACACCACTCACGGTTGGGACCCGCACTATTATACCCAAGAAAACCCTTAACAACCAGCATCATACAGGGTAAGTCGTGGTCGGTAAGGGGTTACATTTTTAAATGCTAGAATTAGCTTCAAACCGTTCTTGTAGCCAACAGACAGGAAACATTGAATTAATGCTGCACAATATTCCATAAACAAGCGGCACCACATGCAGTATGAAATATTTTTTTTTTTTATTTATGCTAATTAATCATTGGCTGTCTCGCTCTGCAATACATTTTCCTTTCTCTTACTTATTATAAGTGAAGAAAGGTATTTCAAAGTAGTGGTTTATGTCATTGTTGGATACAATTTCTGTTATATCACGTGTAGTACATGCCTTTTCATTGAGTTCTGCGGACTCCGAACATAACTTTACAGTAGCTCTGTCATAAGAAAATATTGAAACAAGGGCAAGATTACAAGCGGCACGCTAACATTTACACAAAGCGATATCAGAATTTCACAGGCATGTTTATTTTGAGCATATTAAAAGTTTAAAGTAAACCCGTTTGCTCAAGAGTTTTAGTTAGCGCAACTGAAGACCTTGCGTAAACGGTTACTGATAAAATTAAAGTTGCACCAAACATATCATAAATACATTAAAATATACTGTTACACTCATATGAACATTATCTGATAAATATTATTCATATAAATATTTATAATTTTTTTGTAAGGGTTCAGAGGTATATGGCCATGCATTTGACTGCAAAGGGCTATAATATATATGTGTGTGTAATAATTCTATAATCATATTTAATGTGTTTTACTGTGTATTTACTGTAAATATTTAACATTCCAATATACCGTATATACACACACACACACACCTGTATATTTATTCCCAATTTCCTATAGATAAACAGGTATAGATACATATTTTATAATAACATTATATATATATATATATATATATATATATATATATATATATATATATATATTGAAATATAATATACATTCAATAATACAAATTATTATTTTTTTCAACATAGGAATATAAAATATGCATAACGTGCTTCGGTATTCGCAATTTAGGTATATCTAGCGCACATGCAGAATTAGTTATCTTAAGGCACATTATTTAAACATTAAATATAAAATAGTGATAAAGATACTAATTATAATTTCTAATAATTATTATAGATACTGTAAAAAATACATAAATATTCTATGTATTTTTTAGAATATTTTAGTACATATATAATAATTATTTACAATAATAATTCTTTTTCAATATTTTACAGTTGATAAATACATAACGCACCTTAAGATAACTTATGTTGGGTTAGCGCACATGAAAAATTAGTGTACTCATGTCGAACTTACATGAGGGAGTGCAACATACTGCTCCACTTGTAATCTTGCCGATAATCGTTGTTATCCTATTTTACGCACTTCACTTTTGGAGCCAAAAATGTAGATAAAGATATAAAAAAATTACTTACAACCCAACACTTCTCAGATAATCATTCTATAACAGAATATTTTTGATCTAATTGATCCATAATCAACCTATTTAGACATGGTAATTCTATCATGCAATGCTATGTGCGCCATACCAAAATCCTTTACTGAGTAAAAGGAGCACTCGCTTTCTGTGAATGCATCCATACAGATTTTAGCAAAGCATAGTATTATTCCTTTCAATGACTTATGGACATAACTTATTTCATAAGATTAATCAACATTCCAGGGGTGTAACTACAGTGGTCTCAGAGGCCCACACCTTTAGGGGGTCCATCTGGCCCTACGATCTTAGTATTGTTGCTATAGAGGGGCCTGGTGGGCACCTTGCCCCACCTGCGTCATGTTTGGATGATGCCCACCGAAGTGTTACTGTACAGAAAAACCTGCCACCATTTACTCACTTAGAAAAAGCTAATTTTGCCCTTGGGTGCTGCGGCTCAGCTTGTGGTGATTGCAAACAGCCAGCAACAGTGTTGTTGAAATGGGGCCACCACCACAGCCTTTGTCCTGGGGCCTAGTGAGGTTTAGTTACAACCCCTTAAAATTATTACAGGGATAGAAAGATCAAAATTGAAATGGGCATGGGAGCGTTTTCAATAGAAGCATTTTTGCAATAGAAACCCATTAGCAAAAAAAACTTCTAGTAGAAGTTACTGTTTTTCAGTTGCCTACGCACATATGTTCGTTTCGGACCGATTCTGATTTTTTAGAATTTCGTTTCGGATCGATTCGAATTCGGATACATTAGAATGTATTCATTTCGGATTCATTCGGATTCAAATAAATTTGGATATATTCGGATGTATTCGTTTCGGATTTGAGTAAATTCGGAAGTTCGGTATGTGTTATGTTGATTCAGATGGTTTCAAGTTACACAAACTGAATTATTTCACTGTTCTATCTCACTAAATCTCACAAAATTAAATTTTTATACTGAATTGTGATTAGTCCATGGGCATTTGAATGTAACGAATAAATCCGAATGAATTCGGATTTATTCGTTACAAATGCATTCTGATTAGTTTAGTTTCGTTGCTATGGTAATTCGGAAATTTGAATCAATTCAAATCTCCAAATTTGGCGAATTTGTCCGAATTTCAATTCAGAACGAAACGAAACGCACTTGTGTCATATAAGCCACCGCTGACTCTCTGAGAAGGTGTTTGAATACTGGTGCACGGGCCTCACAGCATATATGCATATGTAGCTGAAAAACAGTAATAACTTTTACTAGAAGCATTTTTGCTAATGGAAGTATATTGCAAAAACGCTTCAATTTTAAGTTTAAATGCACCCATGCATTTCAATATTGACCTATCTGTTCCTTTAAGCAAATACAAATATCTCTTTTATCTTTATTTTGTGATTTCAAGCTTCCACCTATACTGGAAATATGAATACTGCAATATTCTATATTGAAAAGCTATGTGAACGAGAAGCAGCAGCAGCAATCAACCTCACAGTGGGAGGTTGCTTCCAGTGCTTGGAATATATGGACTGTCATTAGATATTTATATGAATACATTTTCCATTTAATATGTTCCCAGTGACTTGTTACACGAGCATACCATTAAATGTATGGAAATTGCACTTTTGTGGGGTTTTCAGCAATAAAAACTGAAAATTTCAGAGCATAAGTATTGGTGTTTGTATATGCCAAATGCACATTGCCATCTTGCACATTAATAAACAGGGAGTAAAGCCTTTTTTGTTTTGTTTTGTAAATACTGTTATATTGGTTACACTTTATTGTTTCCATTTTTTTCTACTAGCTGCAGGGTATTAAATGCACAGCAAATTACTCTTCTAGGTTTATTTTATTATTAGAAAAAGCTGTTTTGCACATTGAAGATCAATCTATTGTTCTTAATAACATACCACTTTTAAATGGGCTGAGGCTGCAAGAAATACAAACCCTTTATCTATAAACTTTTTATCTATCTATATATCTCTCTATCTATCCGTCTGTATGTATGTCAATCTATCTATACATACATACAGTACATGCATATACAAAGGCCAATACTTAGGCTCTGAAATTTTCAATTATAATTACTAGAAAAAAAACAAAAGTGAAATTTTCATACATTTAATGATATGCTGGTGTAACAATTCACTGGGAAAACATTAAATGGAAAACTGCTGAGAAGCACATGCCTAGTTTCCAGCAAGCAAACTTGCCCACCAGCAGTTGGTGCTAGAGAGAAGGCAACCACAACCCGCATTTATCATTGGACAAACATTAACTGGTGCAGCTGCTTAAAGGGACACTGAACCCAATTTTTTTTTCTTTTGTGATTCAGATAGAACATGCAGTTTTAAGCAACTTTCTAATTTACTCCTATAATCAATTTTTCTTCATTCTCTTGGTATCTTTATTTAAAAAGCAAGAATGTAAGTTTAGAAGCTGGCCCATTTTTGGTGAACAACCTGGGTTGTTCTTGCTGATTGGTGGATAAATTCACCCACCAATAAACAAGTGCTGTCCGTGGTCTGAACCAAATATTGGCTGGCTCCTTAGATGCCTTCTTTTTCAAATAATGATAGCAAGAGAATGAAGAAAAATTGCTAATAGGAGTAAATTAGAAAGTTGCTTGAAATTGCATGCTCTATATGAATCATGAAAGAAAAAATTTGGGTTTAGTGTCCCTTTAACCTACTCTTGCGCATTAGCAGGACTTAAGCAATCATCGCAAACAATATCTTAAGAAGCTGGATGCGGTGTCTCTGGCTCTGCCCTCCGCTCCCCTGCTCGAGCTACCTGGGATCCTCGATGCCGTGTGAGTTGATGCGGCCAAGTTCGGTTCGGCATCTGACGTCACAATGCGATTCCGCCTCCGTTTCCTATTTGGTGGGCGAGGGGGCTCGACCTGGAGCAGCGTAACCAGTCTCCCCCATTCGCTCAGAGTGAATGCGAACAAGGAAAATGAAGGAGATCCGGTACTTCTTGGTGCACTTTTTCAAAAACACGGCTTTATTGGCAGATTAAAACAACAGCTTCAACACATCCCACTTTGCAGCAGATAGACAGCACAGGATGGTGGTCACTAATGCTAATTTGTGGTTGCGTGAGCAAGCCTGCACCCCAAGGGTTCAGAAGCTGCATTCACAGCTTTATAAATGGAGCCCTTTGTGACAAATTATGGTCCGTATTACAAGGGGAGAGCTATTTAATGCTCCTGCTCGAGCGCTATCTGCGCTAGAAGTAAGTTTTTTGCACTCTTCGGGTTGCGGTCGTATTATGAGTTGAAATTAACCTGTTTTTGCTTGCACATTAACCCGACAAGCACAAAAAGCAGAACCTAGGATATAGAACATAATATGTATATGTAAGTATCTCTATGTTAATGCCATTTGGCTGCCTTTTTCTACAACATGAGAGCTCATGGGGGGTAGTTATCAAGTCGTCAACCTCAAATACGCTGGAATTCCGCAGCGTATTTGTGGCGAGGCTGATTCGCCTTAGTTATCAAAGGCTAGAGACCGGCAAAAGTAGAATTTTGTGACGTAAGCTTCGATCCGCCGGACTCAGTCCAACACAGATCGATTCTTACGTCACTCCAGATGTTCCGCACACAAGTGCGGCACAATCTGACTACTTTTGCTAGTTATCAAAAAACTAGCAGGTACGCTCAGCACTTTTCCGGCCCAGCGTACCTGGTTTTCAATCCGCCGCCCTGGAGGCGGCGGATCCCATAGGAATCAATGGGAGTCTGACCATAGTGAAAGTTCATGTTCGCTGCTGCCAGACATCCCATTGATTCCTATGGGAGCTGTCTACACCTAACACCCTAACATGTACCCCGAGTCTAAACACCCCTAATCTGTCCCCCCTACACCGCCACAACTAAACAAAGTTATTACCCCCTAAACCGCCGCTCCCGGAGCCCACCGCAAGCTACTCTATACATATTAACCCCTAAACCGCCGCTCCCTGACCCCGCCGCAACTATAATAAATGTATTAACCCCTAAACCGCCGCTCCCGGACACTGCCGCAACCTACATTATACCTAGTAACCCCTATCCTGCTCCCCCTATACCGCCGCCCTCTATAATAAAGTTATTAACCCCTATCCTGCCGATCCCGCACCTCGCCGCAACTAAATAAATAGTTTAACCCCTAAACCGCCGCTCCCGGACCCCGCCGCAACCTATATTAAACTTATTAACCCCTAATCTGCCCCCCCTACACAGTCGCCACCTATAATACATTTATTAACCCCTATCCTGCCCCCCCTACACCGCCGCCACTGTAATAAATTTATTAACCCCTAAACCTAACCCTAACACCCCCCCTAACTTAAATATTAATTAAATAAATCTAAATAATATTTCTATTATTAACTAAATTAATCCTATTTAAAACTAAATACTTACCTTTAAAATAAACCCTAATATAGCTACAATATAAATAATAATTACATTGTAGCTATCTTAGGATTTATTTTTATTTTACAGGTAACTTTCAATTTATTTTAACTAGGTACAATAGCTATTAAATAGTTATTAACTATTTAATAGCTACCTAGCTAAAATAAAGAGAAATTTACCTGTAAAATAAAAACTAACCTAAGTTACAATTACATCTAACACTACACTATCATTAAATAAATTATTCCTATTTAAAACTAAATACTTACCTGTAAAATAAACCCTAAGATAGCTACAATGTAATTAATAATTACATTGTAGCTATTTTAGGATTTATATTTATTTTACAGGTAACTTTGTATTTATTTTAGCTAGTTAGAATAGTTATTAAATAGTTATTAACTATTTAATAACTACCTAGCTAAAAGAAATACAAAATTACCTGTAAAATAAATCCTAACCTAAGTTACAATTAAACCTAACACTACACTATCATTACATTAATTAAATAAATTAACTACAAATAACTACAATTAAATACAATTACATAAACTAACTAAAGTACAAAAAATAAAAAAAGCTAAGTTACAAAAAATAAAAAAAATAAGTTACAAACATTTAAAAAATATTACAACAATTTTAAGCTAATTACACCTAATCTAAGCCCCCTAATAAAATAACAAAGCCCCCCAAAATAAAAAAATCCCTACCCTATTCTACATTAAAAAAGTTCAAAGCTCTTTAACCTTACCAGCCCTTAAAAGGGCCTTTTGTGGGGCATGCCCCAAAGAAAACTGCTCTTTTGCCTGTAAAAGAAAAATACAACCCCCCAACATTAAAACCCACCACCCACATACCCCTAATCTAACCCAAACCCCCCTTAAAATAACCTAACACTACCCCCCTGAAGATCATCCTACCTTGAGTTGTCTTCAGCCAGCCGACCCACCGATGGAACCGAAGAGGAGATCCGGAGCAGCAGAAGTGATCCTCCAAGGGGCGCTGAAGAAGTCTTCCATCCGATAAAGTGATCCTCCAGGCGGCGCTGAAGAAGTCTTCCATCCGGGCGATGTCATCTTCCAAGCGGCGCTGAAGAAGTCTTCCATCCGGGCGATGTCATCTTCCAAGCGGGGTCTTCAATTTTCTTTCTTCAGGATCCATCTTCATCCCGCCAACGCGGAACATCCTTCTTTCCCGACGGACTACCGACGAATGAAGGCTCCTTTAAGGGACGTCATCCAAGATGGCGTCCCTTCAATTAAGGTAGGAAAAATCTGATTGGCTGATTGAATCAGCCAATCAGATTGAAGTTCAATCCGATTGGCTGATCCAATCAGCCAATCAGATTGATCTCACATTCTATTGGCTGTTCCGATCAGCCAATAGAATGCAAGCTCAATCTGAATGGCTGATTCAATCAGCCAATCAGATTTTTCCTACCTTAATTCCGATTGGCTGATAGAATCCTATCAGCCAATCGGAATTGAAGGGACGCCATCTTGGATGACGTCCCTTAAAGGAGCCTTCATTCGTCGGCAGTCCGTCGGGAAAGAAGGATATTCCGCGTCGGCGGGATGAAGATGGATCCTGAAGAAAGAAGATTGAAGACCCCGCTTGGAAGATGACATCGCCCGGATGGAAGACTTCTTCAGCGCCGCTTGGAAGATGACATCGCCCGGATGGAAGACTTCTTCAGCGCCGCCTGGAGGATCACTTCATCGGATGGAAGACTTCTTCAGCGCCCCTTGGAGGATCACTTCTGCCACTCCGGATCTCCTCTTCAGTTTCATCGGTGGCTCGGCTGAGTGAAGACGACTCAAGGTAGGATGATCTTCAGGGGGGTAGTGTTATGTTATTTTAAGGGGGTTTGGGTTAGATTAGGGGTATGTGGGTGGTGGGTTTTAATGTTGGGGGGTTGTATTTTTCTTTTACAGGCAAAAGAGCAGTTTTCTTTGGGGCATGCCCCACAAAAGGCCCTTTTAAGGGCTGGTAAGGTAAAAGAGCTTTGAACTTTTTTAATGTAGAATAGGGTAGGGATTTTTTTTATTTTGGGGGGCTTTGTTATTTTATTAGGGGGTTTAGATTAGGTGTAATTAGCTTAAAATTGTTGTAATAAATAATGTTTGTAACTTATTTTTTTTATTTTTTGTAACTTAGCTTTTTTAATTTTTTGTACTTTAGTTAGTTTATGTAATTGTATTTAATTGTAGTTATTTGTAGTTAATTTATTTAATTAATGTAATGATAGTGTAGTGTTAGATTTAATTGTAACTTAGGTTAGGATTTATTTTACAGGTAATTTTGTATTTCTTTTAGCTAGGTAGTTATTAAATAGTTAATAACTATTTAATAACTATTCTAACTAGCTAAAATAAATACAAAGTTACCTGTAAAATAAATATAAATCCTAAAATAGCAACAATGTAATTATTAATTACATTGTAGCTATCTTAGGGTTTATTTTACAGGTAAGTATTTAGTTTTAAATAGGAATAATTTATTTAATGATAGTGTAGTGTTAGGTTAGTTTTTATTTTAAAGGTAAATTTCTCTTTATTTTAGCTAGGTAGCTATTAAATAGTTAATAACTATTTAATAGCTATTGTACCTAGTTAAAATAAATTGAAAGTTACCTGTAAAATAAAAATAAATCCTAAGATAGCTACAATGTAATTATTATTTATATTGTAGCTATATTAGGGTTTATTTTAAAGGTAAGTATTTAGTTTTAAATAGGATTAATTTAGTTAATAATAGAAATATTATTTAGATTTATTTAATTAATTTTTAAGTTAGGGGGGGTGTTAGGGTTAGTGTTAGACTTAGGTTTAGGGTGTAGGGGATTTAGGGGTTAATACATTTATAAGAGTTGCGGCGGGGTCTAGGAGCAGCGGTTTAGGGGTTAATACATTTATAAGAGTTGCGGCGGGGTCTAGGAGCGGCGGTTTAGGGGTTAATACATTTATAAGAGTTGCGGCGGGGTCTAGGAGCGGCGGTTTAGGGGTTAGTAACTTTATTGAGTTGCGGGGGCTCCGGGGGCGCCAGTATAGGGGGTAGAACAGTGTAGTTAGTGTGGGTGCTTAGTGACAGGCTAGCAATAAAGCTGGGAAAAAGCCGAAGAGCAGCGAGATCGGATGAGTGATAACTCTCACAGTCCACTGCTCATCGCCCCGTACTTGGTGCGCGGCTTTTTGACAGATTTATTGATAACTTAGGCAAATTTTTTCAGGTCCGCGGCGGCGATGGTAGGCGAGCTTATGCGGGCGTATTGGGCCGGCGAAGGCAGGAAAGTTGACACGTTGATAACTACCCCCCTAAATCTTTTAGCCTTTGTGTGCAATTTTTATTTTGATTGTTAGATTGTGTTATTGTGAGTGTAAGTGTACTTTGTACTTTGTAACGTAGTTTTCATGTGTTTTGTGACACTTTTTAGTTTCTCGAAAGAGTTAGCCAGAGCTCTGAGGACATCAGGTAATCATTCTAGAGTAAGTCGTGATTGCGCTCACACAATCACATTTACTTTCAACTCATAATACCAGCGGCAAGCCCAATGAGTGCAAACACCCACGGTAAACCCCTTATCGCCTGCGTGCAAATGTTAGTGCTCTACTCATAATCTTGCCCTATATGTTTACTATGCAAATATGCTTGGAAAAATCTCTCGCCTAGATTACGAGTTCTGCGTTAGCCTTAAAAAGCAGCGTTAAGGGGTCCTAACGCTGCTTTTTAACGCCCGCTAGTATTACGAGTTTGGCAGGTACAGGTGTACCGCTCACTTTTCTTCAGCGACTTTTGGCTACCGCAAATCCCCTTACGTCAATTGCGTATCCTATCTTTCTAATGGGATTTGCCTAACGCCGGTATTACGAGTCTTGGAAGAAGTGAGCAGTACAGCCTCTACCTCCAAGACTCCTACTGAATAAAAAAGTTAGTAGTTAAGAGTTTTATGGGCTAATGCCGGAACATAAAGCTCTTAACTACAGTGCTACAAAGTACACTAACACCCATAAACTACCTATGAACCCCTAAACCGAGGCCCCCCCACATCGCAAACCCTATAATAAAATTATTTAACCCCTAATCTGCCGACCGGACACCGCCGCCACCTACATTATAGCTATGAACCCCTAATCTGCTGCCCCTAACATCGCCGACACCTACATTATATTTATTAACCTCTAATCTGCCCCCCCCCCCAACGTCGCCGCTACCTACCTACACTTATTAACCCCTAATCTGCCGACCGGACATCGCCGCCACTATAATAAATGTATTAACCCCTAAACCACCGCACTCCTGCCTCGCAAACACTATAATAAATTTTATTAACCCCTAATCTGCCCCCCCCCCAATGTCGCTGCCACCTACCTACAATTGTTAACCCCTAATCTCCCACCCCCAACGTCGCCGCTACTATAATAAAGTTATTAAGCCCTAAACCTAAGTCTAACCCTAACCCTAACACCCCCCCTAAATTAAATATAATTTACATAAAACAAACTAAAATTACTATAATTAAATAAATTAATCCTATTTAAAACTAAATACTTACCTATAAAATAAACCCTAATATAGCTACAATATAACTAATAGTTACATTGTAGCTATTTTAGGATTTATATTTATTTTCCAGGCAACTTTGTATTTATTTTAAATAGGTACAATAGCTATTAACTAGTTAATAACTATTTAATAGTTACCTAGTTAAAATTATTACAAAATTACCTGTAAAATAAATCCTAACCTAAGTTACAAATACACCTAACACTACACTATCAATAAATTAATTAAATAAATTAACTACAATTATCTAAACTAAAATACAATTAAATAAACTAAACTATGGTACAAAAACAAACAAACACTAAATTACAAAAAATAAAAAATATTACAAGAATTTTAATCTAATTACACCTAATCTAAGCCCCCTAATAAAATAAAAAAGCCCCCCAAAATAATAAAATTCCCTACCCTATACTAAATTACAAAAGTAATCAGCTCTTTTACCAGCCCTTAAAAGGGCTTTTTGCGGGGCATTGCCCCAAAGTAATCAGCTTTTACCTGTAAAGAAAAATACAAGACCCCCCTCAACATTACAACCCACCACCCACACACCCCACTCCAAAACCCACCCGATCCCCCCTTAAAAAAAAAACTAACACTACCCCATTGAAGATCACCCTACCTTGAGCTGTAATAGGGTTAGACTTAGGTTTAGGGATTAATAACTTTATTATAGTAGCGGCGACGTTGGGGGCGGGAGATCAGGGGTTAATAATTGTAGGTAGGTGGCGGCGATGTTAGGGAGGGCAGATTATGGGTTAGTAAAATGTATTATAGTGTTTGCGAGGTGGGAGTGCGGCGGTTTAGGGGTTAATACATTTATTATAGTGGCGGCGAGGTCCGGTCGGCAGATTAGGGGTTAATAAGTGTAGGTAGGTGGCGGTGACGTTGGGGGCGGCAGATTATGGGTTAATAAATATAATATAGGTGTCAGCGATATTGGGGGCAGCATATTAGGGGTTCATAGGGATAATGTAGGTGGCGGCGGTGTACGGAGCGGCAGATTAGGGGTTAATAATATAATGTAGGTGTTGGCGATGTCGGGGACGGCAGATTAGAGGTTAATAAGTGTAAGGTTAGGGGTGTTTAGACTCGGGTTTCATGTTAGGGTGTTAAGTGTAGAGTTAGAAAGTGTTTCCCCATAGGAAACAATGGGGCTGCATTAAGAGCTGAACGCTGCTTTTTTGCAGGTGTTAGGTTTTTTTCAGCCAGCTCAGCCCTATTGTATCCTATGGGGAAATCGTGCATGAGCACATTTTTCCATCTTACCACTACCGTAAGCAACACTTGTATTGAGGTGAGAAGTGGAGCTAAATTATGCTCAACGCTCACTTTTCTGAGGCTAACGCAGCCATTCAGAAAACTCGTAATACCAGCGTTGTTTAAAGTGAGCACTGGAAAAAAAAGGAGCGGTAGCTCCGCAAGTTTTTACCGACAAAACTCGTAATCTAGGCGTCTGTTTGAAAATATTTAGTTGAAACCCTATGGTGACAAGTTAATTTGATATTCCCTGACTTTTCAACCCATTTATGCCCAGTGATGGAAAGAATTATGACTTACATAAAGACAAACAATTTAGAGGACCAAAATCAGTATGGTTTTACTTCAGGGAGATCATGTCAGACTAATCTAATTGACTTCTTTGATTATGTAACCAAAGTATTAGACAAGGGTGGAGCAGTTGATGTAGCATATCTAGATTTCAGAAAAGCATTTGACACTGTCCCACACAATAAACTAACACACAAACTGTATCTCCTTGGTCTAGACTCAAAAATTGTGAACTGGGTGGAATGCTGGCTTAAGGACAGAAAACTAAGTGTCTTAGTAAATGGAGTACATTCAGCAGAGGGGGTTGTTACTAGTGGTGTTCCTCAGGGGTCAGTTCTAGGGCTTGTTTTGTTTAACATATGTATATGTGATATCAGCAAAGGGCTACAGGGGAAAGTATGTCTGTTTGCAGATGATACAAAAAATTGTAACAGAGTGAATGTTCCAGGGGGGTAGACAAAATGAGAAGTAATATAAAACCATTGGAGGATTGGACAAATTACTGGGATCTAAAGTTTAACACAGCAAAGTGTAAAATTATGCATTTATGGAAGAAAAATCCAAATGTTAATTACAGACTTAATGGTGCTATACTGACTGTTACGAATGAGGAACAGGACTTGGGAATTATTATTTCAGACGATTTAAAACTTAGTATACAATGTAGTAATGCAGCGAGTAAGGCTAGCAGAATGCTTGGATGTATTGGTAGGGGTATTTGCAGCAGAAATAGCAAGGTCCTTATGCCACTTTATAGATCATTAGTTAGGCCTCATCTTGAGTATTGTGTGCCGTTCTGGAGGCCATATCTTCAGAAGGATATTAACAAACCTGAATCTGTGCAAAGGAGGGCTACAAAAATGGTACATGGTCTAAAAAATAAAACTTACCAGGATAGGCTCAATGACCTAAATATGTATAGCTTATAAGAGAGAAGGAAAAGAGGTGATATGATAGCAACTTTCAAGTACGTTAAAGAGCTTAGTAAAACTGAGGCTGTGGGTATTTTACATAAAATGGAGAATTCAAGAACAAGGGGTCATGATCTCAAGCTGAAGGGTAAGAGATTCAGGAGTAATTTGAGGAAGCACTTCTTTACAGAAAGAGTAATAAACTTCCTCAAGAGGTAGTAATGACAAACACTGTGGAGGACTTTAAAAATGCCTGGAACAAGCACAAGGCTATCCTACAAACTAGATAAGTTTATAATTTTAGGTAATATCGTGCAGACTTGCTGGGCCTATGGCTCTTATCTGCCGTCAATATCTATGTTTCTATGGCACCTGTGACTAGGGTTGCCACCTCAGCCATGTTTTCCTGGACACTTATGAGTTACACAGACTGCAGGGTGTGCAGGGAGGAACATGTATTGTGTTTCTAGACAGCACTATTCATATTCCTCCCTGCACACCCTGCAGCATGTGTAACTTATAAGTGTTCTGTATTTTAAGGGACGGGTGGCAACCCTACCTGTGACATGTGTATTCAATATCGCCAGCCCACAAAGAAATAGCTAGTTTATGATTCCTTACACTGGAAAAGCCAATCTTATAAACAAACAAAAAATAATGTGATGATAATCATAAATATCACACAGGCCAGTCACTTCTACTTTGCTTAGTTCTAGCCCTGAACACATCTCCATTATCTCAAAGATCATTGGTGACATGGGCTTGTTTTTTTCACTAATACCACAAATCAACAATGTGAAAACATTTAGTTTTCAAAGAGTAATAATACTCCAGCAATGGTAATTGTAATTCATAATAATTGTTTTTGAAAAAACATGGAAATGCAATGATCAACCATAAGCATCTTAGAAAATATTTTAGCTAATAAAGGAATATGAGTCTTTAATGACTGAGCCACTTCAAGTGGTCCAAACACTCCTGTAATCAATCTGTTAAAAACATTATTTAATATAATCAAGACTTGGTCAGATCACATGACAAATTGCTATGTTGTACCAGTGATTGCACTAATGGTAACTTAAATCAACCACCAGGACAGAACATTCAGAGTATATGCTGCACAATATTTAAATAGAAAGTGCATGTCTATGGTCTCAGAAATGTGAGACATACCTGAAAATTACACACTATGTGGAATAGTCTAGAAGTCAACCCAACTGCTCCAAAGTTTCAGTCTTCAGCGCACAAATGAAACACCCCAAGGTAACCTACATAGACTTTGTAGCGATTTGAAGAGATTTATTCTTCCTTGGTTGAATTATTGTCCAGAGGTGTTTAAGAGATAAGATAGAAACAAAGTTCAATGGTTTAGTAGGCCAAGCGCTAATGAGTACACCTTAAGCTCTCTTCCAAAGGTCCCCTAGTGGACTTTATGAGTAACAGATATATAGAAGAGGGAAGTGAGCGCCAAAAGCAAGAAGGCTAAGGTGGGTGTGTTAAAAGGCTAGAATTTATAACAGTAAATTTAAAATCAGTCGCAATATAATTCAATGTTATATATCTCATGGATCCATGATTTAAATATAAATATACGTATAAACAATACAATGCAATAAAGTGTTCACAATAAAGTAGTCACCGGATAATACACTCTGTGACAATGCACAGATATGTTACAAATAAGTGCTAACATACAATATATAAAGTGTTTTTTTAAACTTAGTATAAACCTAAAGAATGTTCCTATAAGGTGTCTTCAAAAGTTGGAAAATTCTCACTAGGGGGGAACTGTTAGTGTCGCAGGTGATAAAGGTTCTTTCTTGGCAGTGCTGATTCCGTGTGCCTGGGTGACAAATCCAAGTGTTCAAATGTGTGTGAAAAATTCCAATAAAAATCCTGAAGTGGCTTAAAAAATAAAACTGTAAAAAAAATTGTACAAAAATTGTGTAAAAAAATGTTGTGTATACAATCTAAAAGGTGTGAAAAAAATGCAAAAAAGTGATAAAATTGAAGGGTTCCCAATGCAAAAATAATTAATATAGAGTGTGTTTGGAGAGTCGATTAAAATGAACTTCTGTTTCCTAATAATAAAATCCAAAAAATGAAATCCTGAACCTGTGAAAAACAATAGGTACAATAGTGCATTACAGTTTAGAACACCTTTCTAGGGTATTGAAAATAGGCTTACCAGTGGTATCTTGACGCGTTTCAGCCTTTAACAGTCCTTTCTCAAGACTATACAACTATGTATTTACTGGAAGCTTATATAGGGTAAGAGCTAAGATCAATTATAGCTGTTTGGCATCCAAACAGCTATAATTGATCTTAGCTCTTACCCTATATTGTACCTTTTGTTTTTCACAGGTTCAAGATTTCATTTTTTTTGGTTTTAATATTAGTAAGCAGAATTTCAGTCTAATCGCCTCTCCAAAAACACTCTATATTAATTATTTTTGCATTGGGAACCCTTCAATTTTTTACAATTTTTTTACAGTTTTATTTTTTAAGCCACTTCAAGAGTTTTTATCGATCACATTTTTATTGGAATTTTTTACACACATTTGAACACTTGGATTTGTCACCCAGGCACACGGAATCAGCACTGCCAAGAAAGAACCTTTATCACCTGTGACACTAACAGTTCCCCCTATCACAGAGTGAGAATTTTCCAACTTTTGAAGACACCTTATAGGAACATTCTTTAGGTTTATACTAAGTTAAGAAAAGCACTTTATATATTGTATGTTAGCACTTATTTGTAACATATCTGTGCATTGTCACATGCATTGTGCATTGTATTATACAGTGACTACTTTATTGTGAACACTTTATTGCATTGTATTGTTTATACTTATATTTATATTTATATCATGGATCCATGAGATTTTTAACATTGAATTATATTGCGACTGATTTTAAATTTACTGTAATAAATTCTAGCCGTTTAACACACCCACCTTAGCCTTCTTGCTTTTGGCGCTCACTTCCCTCTTCTATATATCAGACAGAAACAAACCAATGTGATTGACATTTCATCAGTATAGCTTCTAACAACCGGATACTTTGACTCAGATCCACTTTGATCAGCGTTTTGCATTCTGAGACAAAAAAAATAATAATGGTTCCTTCTATCACTAAAAAGGTTCTTTATTGATTAAATTATTATAGAAATCATCATTGTAAAAAAAAAGGTTTCTCCAACAATGTTATTTTAACTCAATGTCTTGTGTGGCTGTAATATATGAGCTTAAACACACAATAATGTGTTAAGTGGGAATGAACATGAGCATATTACATATTGCTGATATACCTGACTTATTAAATGGATACTATTGTAAAGTGCTGTCTAAAAGTTTTATAAAAATCCAACTCTCTGCTCTATCTACGCTGCATCAATAGAACCTGCCTTTCAACCACATATGCAAGTTATTTTTAAAGCCTTAAGGCTACAACAATTGGAGTTTAAATGTTTTTCTATGGAATGTAAAGTTTGCTACAAAATTCTACATGAATCTCCATTTGTCACTTATTGAACATAGTATGGCTATTTCCCTAATGACCATTTCTTTGGCAAGATGAGTTTCAGAGTTAAGAGCACATAAACTACTCTTCAAAAACATTTGTGATTTTTTTATTAGATAAGGCAGTCGCATGTGTCACAGACCATTTTTGCCTAAGGTCATTTCAACTACTGAAGAAACATTAACCAGGAGATTGTTATCCCTTCCTTTTGTCCACAAAACTAAGAATAGCAAAGAATTATTGAAACATAAACTGAACATTTAATCTCTGCTGCTGGATCTTTTCATGTGACTGATGCCTTATTTGTTCTCCTACAGACCAGGTAAGGGGGAAAAAACAACTGTATCTTGTTGGCTTCAGTTGACTATTCAGCTATGAATAATTAAACTCTACTGTTTAAGGTTATTGCATTCTCTAACTGGTCACTAGGAATGAAATTATGGGGCTCGGCTGATCAGTTATGCAAATCAGCCACTTGATTATCACTTTACAAATGTATCAGTCTATTACTGCATTGGCTGATGCATTATTTTGAAAAAAGAGAAAAAAAAAACTACAGTTTCAGATAGGAAAACCAATATTTTTTCTTTCATGATTCAGATAGAGCATGCAATTTTAAGCAACTTTCTAATTTACTCCTATTATGAATGTTTCTTCATTCTCTTGGTATCTTTATTTGAAAAGCAAGAATGTAAGTTTAGGAGCCAGACCATTTTTTGTTTAACACCCTGGGTAGCGCTTGCTGATTGGTGGCTACATAGACACTAAAAATGTAGCCATCAATCAGCAAGTGCTACCCAGGTACAAGAAAAATTGATAATTGAAGTAAATTAGAAAGTTGTTTAAAATTGCCTGTTCTATCTGAATCATGAAAGAAAAAAAATTGGGTTTCATATATCTTTAAGCCATCCTTTTTTGCAGCATAACAGTGCATGCACGTTTGAATGCATTATGGCAGTGTCTGTCTTTGAAAGGATACTGACATATTTCTAAAGAAATAAATCTCTGACTTTCATCTGCTTGGGGCAACTAACACATTTGACATTTAGAGATTACTGCCCACAGGGCTACAGCTACTAGTAACAAATCTCAGTGATGTCAGCAACAGTGCAAAAATCTGTCTTTAACTGAACTTGCTGTCATGATTTCAATATGTGTTGACTGGGTGACCTTCTACTACAGTTGCAAAGATAGGACACAAGGGCCTCTATTTAACAAAGTCTGGCGGACCTGATCCGACAGTGGGGATCAGGTCCGCCAGACCTCGCTGAATGCAGAGAGCAATACGCTCTCCGTATTCAGCATTGCACCAGCAGCTCACAAGAGCTGCTGGTGCAACGCCGCCCCCTGCAGACTCACGGCCAATGGGCCGCCAGCAGGGAGGTGTCAATCAACCCGATCGTACTTGATCGGGTTGATTTCCGGCGATATCTGTCCGCCTGCTCAGAGCAGGCGGACAGGGTTATGGAGCAGCGGTCTTTGTGACCGCTGCTTCATAACTGCTGTTTCTGGCGAGTCTTCAGACTCGCCAGAAACACGGGCCGTCAAGTTGCGTTCAGAGCTTGATAGATAGGCCCCAATGGCACAATACCAAATCAAATCTGCTCTAACCTGTTAGTTTCATGCTAAGCTTTTTCAATTGGTTTCAATAACTTTGTACTATTACATTTGCTCCATTAGATATTTGAATTGTTTTCTGTCTCCTTCACTAGGTATAAAACCAACTACTCTTTAAGTGCCAACCTCTGTGCATCATATTATCCCTGCATTATATATTCAACTAATGGTAGAGATTGACAGATGATGGGTCGGATATAAACTTGTAGTTCCTCTTATAGCAATGAATACACAAAGGTACCCTCTCACAGCTACATGCAACAAAACTCTGCCTTTCAGTTGTGCAGCATCGAGAAAACTTTCACTTTGTTGCTTAAAGGGACAGTAAAGTCAAAATTCAACTTAAATGGATTGGACAGAGCATGAAGTTTTAAACAACTTTCCAACTTACTTCTATTATCAATTTGCTTAGTTCTCTTGCTATCCTTAGTTAAAGGGAAATTCCGGTCAAAATTTAAATGCACATACATGAATTACACATGTGAAGAGAAACATATTTGCTATATACATGTATTGGCAAAAAGGCTTAGAGTAAAAGTTATCACTGTTTTAGGGTTAACATTTTTCTTTGCACGTGCATGTGAAGCATAGCTAGATATTCTCCAGCATTTTAACTGCAGCTGCTCAGAGCACCAGTGCGGATTGTATCAAGTCAGCAGTTAACAAATTGAGTCATTACCAGATGGTACAAGCACCTTCGGCTCTCAGAGCAAGTGTTGTGTTTAAAATGCTGGTGCACGGTGCATACTTAAATACACTTTTGAAACAGCTATAGCTTTTATTAGAAGCATGTTTGTAAATAAATATATTACAAAAATGCTTCTCTTTAAAACTGAAATGTTTCCATGTGGATTACAATTTTGTCTGGCATGTCCCTTTAAAAAGTAATCCGAGGTGAGATCAGGAGCATGCATTTGTCTGGCCCTCTGGCAGCAGTGCTTTCAACAATCTTAATAGCAATGTTACACATAGTTTCAAACATGGCTGCCATAGAGAGCTAATGACATAGGCTCCTAAGCTCCTATCAGCCTACCTAGCATTATTCTTCAGCAAAGGATACCAAGAGAACAAAGCTAATTTGATTATTAAAATAGAAAGTTCTTTTGAATCATGAATATTTAATTGTGATTTTACTGTCCCTTTAAGTAAATTCCTTCCTACTTGTGGGCTTACCTTCCAAATAAAGTTATATATTACTATTTGCAATTTCATATTTCTAGATATTATATAAAAATAATGGCAACTACAAACTTCTGTACTGTACGTCTGTCTTAAACTGATAGCGATTATTGTATATTCTACAATAAAAATACTTAAAGGGCCATTAAACCCCAAAAAATTCTGTCATGTTTCAGATAGAGAATACAATTTTAAACAACATTCCAATTTACTTCTATTACCTAATTTGCTGCAATCTTTAGATGTTGTTTGTTAAAGAAATATCAATGCACATTGGTGAGCCAATCACATGAGGCATATATGTGCAGCCACCTATCAGAAGCTACTGAGCCTATCTAGATATGCTTATCAGGAAATAATATCAAGAGAATGAAGCAAATTAGAGAAAAGAAGTAAATTAGAAAGTTGTTTAAAATGGTATTCTCTATCTGAATCATGAAAGAAAAAATGTGGGTTTATTGTCCCTTTAATGTCATCTTTCTCCAGTCTATATTAAAACAAACAGTAAAGCAGCAGGCTATTGCCATCTTAATTCTCTCAAAAAATCATAATCCCCATGTGTACTGTAGGTCTGTTACTGAAACAAATGGTACATTATAGTGAATGTAAATTTTGATGCTAAAGTGCCCGGTTTTTAAAAATTCGATTAAAAACAGGGGCACTTTAATTCATCAAAATTTACATTTCACTCGTGTTGTGAAAAAATACTTACCTTTTAATCTTGACAGCAGCTCCAGCTTCCTCCGGTTGTCGCAAGCCATTTCTGATGTCAGAAATGATGGATAGGTCATTGGAGGAAGCCGGATTCATCATTTTAGACCGAGGAAGAGGCTTTGTGACGGGTAGAGGAAGCTGGAGCTGCTGTCAAGATTAAAAAGTAAGTTTTTTTTCACAGCACGTGTGAAATGTAAATTTTGATGAATTAAAGTGCCCCTGTTTTTGATCGAATATTTAAAAACCGGGTACTTTAGCATCAAAATTTACATTCACTTAAGGGCTGACCAAAAACTAGCCGGCATAAAGAGAAATCACAAAAAATCTTTGGGTGGGGGTTTGAGCATTATATGTCTTCTTCACATCCAGAACCTGCATACTGTGAAAAACAGTTACATTTGCTTTTCTAAAATTATCTTAAAGTGATGGTAAATCCTAGCATTTTTTAAATGAGTATTTACCAGAGCAACAAATAAAGGGGACTTTCGGTCATGAAGTATAAAATACTTCATGCTGAAAGTCCCTTTATTTGTCTGCAGCATATGCCGCGTTGAGCGCCTCAGGCCACCCATGGCAGAAAGCTATTTTTCAGTGAGGTGATCTTAGCCAATTAGCCAATAGCATGCTATCCAGCATAATGCCAACTGGGCCGCATTGCTATTGGCTAAGAGGTGGAAACATCACCTCATTGAATAAAATAGCAGTCTGCTGCGGTCGGCCTGAGTCCATCAGCACGGCATACGCTTCAGGCAAAAGAAGGAACTTTCAGCATGAAAGTCACCTTTATTTGTTGCTCTGGTAAATCCTAGCGTTTCACAAACGCTAGGATTTACCATCACTCTAAGGATCTTGCAGTACTGACAAGACGTCTTAGATAATCTCGCCAAAGGTGAGAGCTTTAGATCGTCAGGTCCTTTGTCTTAATAAAATATCATCTTCCATTTATATTTCAGATCCTTAAGTTTCACCACATTATTGCTGCACCTCAAACGTTATTGATGCACATGCCTACATGACCATGTTTATAAACGGCATTTTCTTATTTTGCTTTTCATCCTTGATGCTGTCACTCAGATCCAGAAGGATTCTATTCAATATTGCTTACAATGACCTAGTGGAGCTCAATCAATAGCCAGGGAGAGCTATCCGTATTAAGAATAGTGCACAATCTGGTATTACAAGTCAATGGTAAAAGTGCGTCTAATACTTTTAATGGATAGCGCCGGGTGCACTTACATTGCCCATATTACAAGTGGTAAGTTATGTGTTGTGCTTGAGTGCAGCACACAATAGTGCTGAAAAATGAACAACACTATTATATATATATATATATATATATATATATATATATATACATACAGTATATATATATATATATATATATATAATGTAAAATAGAATTTTTTTTTTTTTTAAATAAATGTTTTGGCATTGATTTAAATGGTATATGTCAGGGTGTTGGACTGGGAATAGCTCAAAGCTGTATATGTATATTTGTGTATTTGTAAGCATGTATATATGTATATGTGCAGTGGCGTATTTAGGTTTTGTGCTGCCCTAGGCACTCAAAATTCTGCTGTCCACACCCCACAGCCAAAGGTTTTAGGCCTTTTTACTCCTTAATATTTTTTTCGATTAGTGTGTAAAATGTTTGTTTTTTTTATCTCATAACAATTCAAAAGAAAATGGGTTTACTCTGTGGGTTCAAGAATGCAGAAAAAGCTAGCTATTAGTAGCTAACATACATTAGCGCTGAGAGTTTATGATTAGAGATCACAAGCTGATCTAAGCAGTGCATAGACGCATCCAGTTTTTTAGTTACTAAGACCTGCAATAAGCACTGCACTCGCAGACCCACCACAGCTGACAAGGGGAGGCAGCATATCAGCACAAGGTCTTCTCCTCCAGCCTCACC